>NC_069502.1:532807943-533045443 GCF_027579735.1 Bombina bombina | reverse complement strand
GGGACAATACTGGGCAGGATATATATAGGGATCTAAGTATGGCAATATACTAAAAGATGTGAAATGAGTATAACACATGCCCAAGACTTAGCCAGCAATAGAATATAAGCATTACATTGTAATCAATATCCAAGTAGCAACTGATATAATCACAGTTCCCAAATTGAAAAAGTTCCTTCTCTGGGCAAACAGGATCAAACCAAGATGACCCTCCACTATTGCGGGATAGCCAGAGATCCAGACAACGATAAATCAGTAAGTTACGTGTATCAATACACTTATCTGTAGCCAGTAGATAGGAACTGTAATCCAGTGCTGTAGCGGTGCAATCCTAATGCAAATCCTCCTTGCGAAACACCGGCTGCTGCTTAGTAAGCTACGGACATGAACGCCGAAAAACACATGGCGTGAATAGACAGCGTGCTTCCTCTTCCGGGTACGTCACGTGCTTATGCGATCCAATGCCTACGATCGTTTCACCCCTAACATCATATACAAGACGGGGCTTCCTCAGGGCTGATGGATCCATGCCCTGCTATTGGAGCTTATATTTCTGAGAGGCTCCACCTATTATTAACATGTACATTACTATAAAGACAATTAAAACCACACTACATGTATATACAATGTGATACAAGTTACTACTAGCATAAAATCCTAACAATTTATGCACTTAAAAATATAAGCAAAAATTAAATACTCTAATGGCGTTTACTACCCATCTAATGAGCAACATAATACAATTGTATGATATACAAATAAATAAATAAATAAATTCAAGCAGAGATAAAGGATGAGGAGTCAGGGACCACCAAATACCTTGAAGATAATATTCTTAATTATTAATTAATTCCTCTGAAATATACATTTTAAATAAAGCTAGCCATATCTAATTTTTCATTAAGGCCTAAAGGAGAGAGGGTATTCAGGGTATAAATCCATTTACATTCTTTTTGGAGGAGGCACTTATCATTGTCTCCTCCTCTACCATGTAAAATTCCCTTATCAATGCCTGAAAACCTCAGGCAGCTTGGATTACTATTATGCTTATCCTGATAATGCCTAGCTATGCTGCTTGTTTGTACTTCCCCTTTAATGTCATCTCGATGCTCTTTAATCCGATCCTTAAAGATCCTCTTCATTTTGCCCACGTAAAACCTGGGACACGAGCATTCGAGTAAATAGACAACACCTTCTGTGTTACAATTAAAAAAATGATTGATGCGAAATTCTTTATCGCAGTTACCGGAGAAAACTTTTGTACTTTTCATAAATTCACAAGTTACACACTTACCACAAGGACAATTACCATTAGGTATGTGTTTTGTAACCAAGCACCTTTTGGGGCAGACAATCTAAATGGGCTTTTTACAAGATTATCCCTTATATTCAAAGCTCTTTTAGCTGTCAAATTAGGATATCTCCCCACCTCAGTTGCAATATTGTCATCACTTAGCAATATTGGCCAGTGTTTTTGTAAAATCATCTTAATGGATTGCCAGTTTTGGTGTAGTATGTGTGTAGTACTATTTAGATGATGATTACGTTGATATTATGATGATAAGGTGTGCACACTTTCAGGGTACTTGTTTAAGTCACATGACTTTTTTGTATATTACAAATGTGATTTCATGTTCTATACTCATGTGATATTTTATGCCATGATACATGAGCATTGTGAGTCTTTATATTGATCTGAGCTTTAGCTTCTATGTTAGTATAATACATTTTGATTGATTATTCAGAAGAGTGCTTCATTCCCTATCTTTTGTATGGTTCATGTATTTAGATGTTCCATTTCTTTTCTTATAGTCTCTAGTAGTTATATATATATATATATATATATATATATATATATATATTTATATTTATATATATATAAATATATACAAAACACGGGTGGGGTCAGCACTCTCAGGCCGGACCGGGTACACATCCTATGACCCTGCAACATGCACAGCCCTGGGTGCAAACCAGCACTCTCAGGAAGCTGCACTGTCACCAGAGCCACAGGCAGTTAACCCCAGACAGGCCTGGGTGCAAGGCCCAAACAGGGGTTAACTGCCTGTGGCTCTGGTGACAGTGCAGCTTCCTGAGAGTGCTGGTTTGCACCCAGGGCTGTGCATGTTGCAGGGTCATAGGATGTGTACCCGGTCCGGCCTGAGAGTGCTGACCCCACCCGTGTTTTGAATATGTTTGGGGAAATTACATAAGCCTATGCACCCTCCATTTTTTCACAGTTGCTTTTTTTCACAGTTGTTTGATTGTGAGCCTGCATTGTGTGGCTGTTTAGGGACCCAGGTTTATTTGGAGGAAACCTTGACGAGGTACCTGGGCTTTTCCCATTTGTCCAGATGCGGTAACTAATTCTTCCATTGCTGCTTTTTATCTTAGTTGAAAGCTTGTGAGTGAGTGCTGGACTATTTCTGTGTGTTTATAATAAAAATATTTATTTTTTGTAATTTTTCCTTGTTTGGGCCATGCACCCAGGCCTGACTGGGGTTAACTGCCTGTGACTCTGGTGACAGTGCAGCTTCCTGAGAGTGCTGGTTTGCACCCAGGGCTGTGCATGTTGCAGGGTCATGGGATGTGTACCTGGTCCGGCCTGAGAGTGCTGACCCCACCCGTGTTTTGTATATGTTTGGGGAAATTACATAAGCCTGTGCACCCTCCATTTATTCACAGTTGTTTGATTGTGAGCCTGCATTGTGTGGCTGTTTAGGGACCCAGGTTTATTTGGAGGAAACCTTGACGAGGTACCTGGGCTTTTCCCATTTGGCCAGATGCGGTAACTAATTCTTCCATTGCTGCTTTTTACACATATATATACTGTGTATATATATATATATATATATATATATATATATATTCTTTTTTGCCTCATTGATTTCTGGGGCGGATTACGTGAACGCGCACACGATATTCTAAGTTCGTTTAATTTTAACTCATATGAGCACAACCCGACGAGTGCAAAAAGCACCGTTAATGCTTGAATGGGATCGTTAAATACTGATCCATTTGTAATCTGGCCCATAGAGAGTCTGGCACTCTCTTCTAAGTACACAGCTAGATTAAAATCAATATAGAAGAGTTAGTTACAGCATTTGGCCAAATGGTGCTAGGCCCAGGATCACATAGAGGTCTCTTCCTCCCTGGGTCCCTATTCCTACAGCTACACAAAGCATGCCTTCAACCGAACACAGTGAGATACAAACAAAGGTGACAAAGGCTAATTGTAATTTTCTTAGACACATACAAGACAAGAAAATAGACTTCACTCTTAAACCGGACTGAGTACATATACCATGACCCTGCTAAAACTTACAGCCCTGGATGCTGACCAGCACTCACAGACAGATGCGCAGCTTTAAGTGACTTAGGAAGTTGACCCCAGACAAGTCTAGGTGCAAAGCCCATAGGGAAAAAACACAATTAAAGTTTTAACACAACACAGAGAGTCTTGCATTCTCTTGCAAGCACACAGCTAGATTAAAAACATATATAGGACTATATAGCCTCCGGCAAGGCTGAATAATACATATCAAAAAGTATATAAAGAAATAAGTCCCCGCATGCAATACATAAAATTATTAATATAAATGTTATTAAATATAAGAAATGCAAAACAAATATTGGAAATATCCCAAAATGTAAAAACATCTAAAGACTTGGCGTCCCTAGTCTTATAAAAACCATGTGCTTCTAATAATAATTCAATAAGTAAACTGTAAATGTCAATAAACATGTAATCACTGTAAGCCTAAATGAGTTTGAGGGCTTGTGCTTGCCGAACATCCTATTACAGAACAGATGCTTTTCTTGTATATAAAAAAGAATACCAAGTTTTGGGAGTAAGGTGGCGCTAAAACTTAAGCTATGGGTTAATAAACTCTAACAATATATCTGTCCAATATAAATAATTTTATGCGACCTCTGTTATATCACATATAGTGATTTATTATAACCTCTAAATAACAAATTCCAGCTGGTCCTATGAATAATCACTTTAAAAAATAAAATTTCTGGATACAGATGTATTTCCACAAACCACAATAAGTTTATTAAACAGTCCTTTCAATTAATCATATAATAATAAGAATCATTCATTCGTTTTGGCCCAAAACTGCCATTCACCAACCATGCAATCTAAAATTGTTAAAAGTACTAATAATGTGATACGTCATTTATCACCAGTAAACAATATACATCAGTAAAACAATATACATCAGTAAAACAAAAAGTAGGGAGTTACAATAATACTATGGCAATAAAAGCTCCTTCAGCAGTCTCCTGTGTAATAGTGCTGATAGTCTTAACAATAAAAAATCAAATAATCAGTATTTCCATTTGGCTTAGTAGCAATAGCAGAACAAACAGTTTATAGATGATCTTGTTTGAAGCTTGTTATTAGGCAGCTCTGTTAATTTCAACTTGTAACGTTTTGATAGTGATGGTTATAATATAGCGATATGTATTTAAACACCACCAGTCCAATTAAGAAGTCACTTCCAGAGACATAAAAACTTTGAATACCAAGTATGCTTTAAACAGATAATGATCCACAACGGACTTCCCAAACGTTCATGCGTCCGTTGTTTACTACAGATGTAATTATGCAGGGAAATCAGGGCTAAACACAACCACTCTCACCTGCTCTTCTTCATATATGTCATCCGGGTTTTCCACTCCTGTTTGGTTATGCTGCTCACTGTGCGTCTCGGACCATCGGGTCCTACTGTGTAACTGTCTTCACTTGCGCAAGTCTTACCTCAGTTGCTGCCGTATCCCAGCTGTCAGCATATACCGTAGTCTCTGCTCTTTAAGTACTATGTACGCAGAGTCCGTGTTGGTAAAACGTCAGCTCCTCAAAGGTTCACAGAAAGTATACAGGCACCTTCTACGCGTTTCACCCCTAAGGTTTGGGGCTTTTTCAAGATCCTGTATACTGATAGTATGCTCCATAAATCTCACATAATTGCCTCTGATTCGTTGTCATTGGATTCACTTCCTATTCCACTCTGGAAGTTCTTCCTCAAAGGTGGGATCCTCATGCACCTCTATACATAGGTAAATATATTCACATTTGAAGGAGTCCAATTTTTCATCAATTTCAGTGTGCTTGACTTAAAAAGAGCTTGCCACAAACTTCTTACATACCCTAGTATAAAATAACTTAGGCTTTAAATGTATTTAAAAAATTCTGTTCTTTATAATTTAAAAAATTGCCATAGTATTCCCTTGGTCTAGTTATAACTGACTTGAGGAGAATAACAGAAAAAAATTGCAGAGAATTTTTTTTCATAAAAACTCAAGGGGATTCGTACCTATGATCTCCAGGCCAAAGGGCAAAGCTGTTTCTTCTTAGCCACTATAATGGCTATAATATATAACTGGGTATAATGTTCCTATTAAAACATATATATGAGAGAAAGAAAGAAACTATTCAACACACTAAAATGAACAGCAACGTTTCTTACTCAGAACTGATGTACTTTAAACTCTCTTCTCTTATATACCTAAACTTAGTTTTCAGCTTTAAAAAAAAAAAATTCTATATGAGGAATTTAACCCAAAGTTACCTGAGCTAAAGACTTAAAGCACTACCACTAAGCCAAAGTGACTTGTGGATTTTTATGTGGATTTTTATGTGATCTTTCTTTTATAAAGCACTATTAACTATTTCTTCAGATTATGACATTTCACTTCTTAGTCAAAACTAAGGTATTATAAACTCTCTTCTCTTAAACGCCCTAATTGTTTCATACATAGTTTTACTTCTTAAAAATCTTCCTATATGGGGGATTGAACCCAGGGTTACCTAAGCTGAAAAGCTAAAGCAATACCATGGCACATCATTAAAAATGACCCTAGAGTAGGGGATAAACTATCACCATTTCCCAGACTGGTATTCAAAAGGGCAAAAAACTTAAAATCAATGTTGGCCCCAAGCAAATTCAAAAAAGGAAGAACACATCAGAAAGTTAGTGGGTTCTACCCTTGTATCTCATGTAAGTCGTGTAAACAAAGTACAAAAAAGAAAAGTATTAACATTACTGGATTAAACATAGATTATAAAATTAGAGATACCCTAAAATGCAGCAGCAAAGGTGTCATATATATGCTACAGTGCTCATGCAGTCTGATCTACATAGGAGAAACATCAAGAATGCTCCGAGATAGAATTCGTGAGCACCTCTGGCATATTGAAAAAGGCAACCTAGAGACGCACTTATACCAAACTTTAGAGACATCCATAAGAACAATACAAAGGACCTCAAATTTTGGGGCCTGTGTAAGATAAAAGGAAATTGGAGGGGGGAATTTTGATACTTTACTCCTTAGGAAGGAGGCAGAAATAATTTATGACTTTAATACCCTGCACCCAAATGGTCTGAATTCTGAGCTGGACATCAGTCCCTTTTTAACCTAAAGACATTCATGTAAATAGGCTTTCAAGGGAGATAAAGTATTGTCTAAACTTTTGAGTCCTTTTAATCATAAGAGTGGGGTTAACATTTAAATTCTCTACCATCTAAGAAATATTAAAGCTTTAGGAAGAATAATATAAAGGTACTCATGAGTTGTTGATTTGATGCAATGACATGATCAGAAGAAATAGCTGTTAGAGTTTTATAAATGAAAGATCACATAAACTATCATAAGCCCCTTTGGCTATTATTGCTTTAGCTTTTCAGCTTAGGTAACCCTGGGTTCAATCCCGCATATAGGAAGATTTGTAAGAAGTAAAACTATGTATGTTTTTTATGAAAAAAATTTCTCTGCAATTTTTTTCTGTTATTCTCCTCAAGTCAATTATAACTAGACCAAGGGAATACTATGGCAATTTTTAAAATTATAAAGAACAGAATTTTTTAAATACATTTAAAGCCTAAGTTATTTTATACTAGGGTATGTAAGAAGTTTGTGGCAAGCTCTTTTTAAGTCAAACACACTGAAATTGATGAAAAATTGGACTCCTTCAAATGTGAATATATTTACCTGTGTATAGAGGTGCATGAGGATCCCACCTTTGAGGAAGAACTTCCAGAGTGGAATAGGAAGTGAATCCAATGACAATGAATCAGAGGCAATTATGGGAGATTTAAGGAGCATACTATCAGTATACAGGATCTTGAAAAAGCCCCAAACCTTAGGGGTGAAACGCGTAGAAGGTGCCTGTATACTTTCTGTGAACCTTTGAGGAGCTGACGTTTTACCAACACGGACTCCGCGTACATAGTACTTAAAGAGCAGAGACTACGGTATATGCTGACAACTGGGATACGGCAGTAACTGAGGTAAGACTTGCGCAAGTGAAGACAGTTACACAGTAGGACCCGATGGTCCGACACGCACAGTGAGCAGCATAACCAAACAGGAGTGGAAAAGCCAGATGACATATATGAAGACGAGCAGGTGAGAGTGGTTGTTTTTAGCCCTGATTTCCCTGCATAATTACATCTGTAGTAAACAACGGACGCATACACGTTTGGGAAGTCCGTTGTGGATCATTATCTGTTTAAAGCATACTTGGTATTCAAAGTTTTTATGTCTCTGGAAGTGACTTCTTAATTGGACTGGTGGTGTTTAAATACATATAGCTATATTATAACCATCACTATCAAAACGTTACAAGTTGAAATTAACAGAGCTGCCTAATAACAAGCTTCAAACAAGATCATCTATAAACTGTTTGTTCTGCTATTGCTACTAAGCCAAATGGAAATACTGATTATTTGATTGGCTAAGTTTTTTATTGTTAAGACTATCAGCACTATAACACAGGAGACTGCTGAAGGAGCTTTTATTGCCATAGTATTATTGTAACTCCCTACTTTTTGTTTTACTGATGTATATTGTTTTACTGATGTATATTGTTTACTGGTGATAAATGATGTATCACATAATTAGGACTTTTAACAATTTTAGATTGCATGGTTGGTGAATGGCAGTTTTGGGCCAAAACGAATGAATGATTTTTATTATTATGTGATTAATTGAAAGGACTGTTTAATAAACTTATTGTGGTTTGTGGAAATACATCTGTATCCAGAAATTTTATTTTTTAAAGTGATTATTCATAGGACCAGCTGGAATGTGTTATTTTAGAGGTTATAATAAATCACTATATGTGATATAACAGAGGTCGCATTAAAATTATTTATATTGGACACATATATTGTTAGAGTTTATTAACCCATAGCTTAAGTTTTAGCGCCACCTTACTCCCAAAACTTGGTATTCTTCTGACATAAAACTACCTAGGAAGGAGGTAGAAAAATTAGGTTGGCTATTTGGGGTTAGTCCAGCGCATCACTTCACAGCATTTTCATAAAAATTGTATATAAAAAACACAGGGCTAAATTATGAGTGGAGCTGTATTTTGCACTCCTGCTCGTATGTTAAATTCACTAAAAATAAGCTTTTTACACGTGTCAAGTGAAAGTAAGACATTTTCATACAAGCTCTAAGTCTATGGTGGAATACATTAACGCCTTTGCGATATTCTAACTTCGTCTTTTTGCAATGCTTCGAGATAGTGTGCAAACGAAAACCTTTTACTTTCAATTTGTAATATGTGCGGTACCTAAAGCGTGCAGGAAGCTTACTTCTACTAGAGTTAGCAAATGAGTGGGATAAATAGCGATCCACTCTTAATCTAGCCCATGATGTGTTAGTTTATTTGTTTTTCCCCTTTGTCTGCAACTGACTAGGTATCATTTTATCTGGGTAAACCAACATTTTCTCTAGCTGTGTGTGCACTTAAGATATACATATGCCTTAGGATTTCAACCAGAGTTAATACCGTTAGTACTTATATATTTGCATATTTTAATAAAGTGCAAACTACATTTATTTATTTTCTCTTTCCCAACATGTGTAATGTTTTTCTTTCTATTTTTGTAATATCTGCATTAACATTTTTCTCTTGCAGCTTATCAGGTAAGTGGTAAAAGGCCTACTCCCTGAGGGCTTTCAGTCCGTTCCCCCCTCCCCACCCTTTGGCTACAGCCTATTAGATAAAACGAAATTTATGCTTACCTGATACATTTCTTTCTTTCTTGACACGGTGAGTCCACGGAATCATCAATTACTGTTGGGGATACCACTCCTGGCCAGCAGGAGGAGACAAAGAGCACCACAGCAAGTGAATGTAGCTCACTCCCGCTACCAGATCAGAGCGGGAGCAAGCTACATTCACTTCAATGGCGCGACCGGGCGGGCTGTGACTAGACAGCGTGCCCACGAAGCACTTTTGAACAACAAGAACTGCTCAGTAGAACCTTGAGTGGAGGGAGTCAACCTTTGAAATAAAAAAAACAGGAAATGCTTTAGTTTCATAAAGCTGCGCTAATAAAATGTTATTTATAACAGTATTTTGTATGTTTACTGTCCCTTTAAGTGTCACTTCCCTTCCCACAACCCTCAGTCATTCGACAGAAGGAAATGGAAAGAAAGGAAACAACACAAGGTGCAGAGGTGCCTAAGGTTTATATAAAAAACCTGAAAAAAAACAGCGAGGGCCGTGGACTCACGGTGTCAAGAAATAAATACATTTATTAGGTAAGCATAAATTTAATTTTCTTTCTTAAGACACGGTGAGTCCACGGAATCATCAATTACTGTTTGGAATCAATACCCAAGCTAGAGAACACAGATCATTAGAGAGGGAATACAGGTAACCTAAACAGAAGGCACCACTGCTTGCAGAAAACTTTCTCCTAAAAGAAATCTCAGCCGAGGCAAAAGAATCAAATTTTTAAAATTCGGAAAAAGTATGAATGAAAGACCAGTTGCAGCCTTGCAATTTTGTCCTCCCAAAACTACATTTTTGAAAACCCAAGAAGGGAAAACAACTAGTGAAATGAGCCAAAATCCTCTCAGGAGGCTGCTGTCCAACAATGTCGGAAGCAAAAATTAAATAACTTCTCAAACAGAGAAAAAGAGAATTAACTGTATCTTTCTGACCTAACGTTTCCCAGAGAAATAGTAAAACAGAGAAGAAAACTGGCGAAAAAAACCTTATTCGCCTGTAGATAGAATTGAAGAGCCTGCACAACAACCAAATTGTGCAACAAACATTCCTTATGAGAAGAAGTATTAGAACATAGAGAAGGAACAACAATTTCCTGATTAATATTCTCATTCAAAACAACTTTGGGAAGGAAACCCAACTTTGTATGAATAATCGCCTTATCAGTATGAAAGAGAAGATAAGGCAAATCCCACTGCAAGCTGAGAGTACTGAAACGCTCAAACAGAAAAAAAGCAAAAATAAACAAAAACTTCCAAGATATCGATATCTTATGGAAGACAATAATCTTAAAAAACAAGGGAAAACTCCAGTGGCGTCACTAGGGTTGGTGTCACCCGGTGCGGTAAGTTATGGTGACACCCCCCCCCCCCCAGAAAGCAGACACACACAAAAACACAGGCAAACACACATACAAACACTCAGCCACACTTAAAACATACTCAGATGCACACACAAACACTCGGAAACACACTCAGACACACACACAAAAACACACACATAAAAACACTGAGACACGCACACACAAAAACTCAGACACACACACATACAAAATATGTAAACTGCACTGCATTAATTATAAAGCGCATGCCTAGAGCTGCTCCCTGGCTCAGCAGAGCATCAAATGAAAGATAAACAGAGCACTCTAAAATAAATCACTAAAGAAAAGTTTTAGGTGCAAACTATGAAAATTCTGCTCTCTGACTGTTCCAAGCCTGTCAGTGCACAGCCCCGCTTCTTATGGCCAATCACCTCTGCACTCTGCCCACCCCCAGACCCCCGCCCGCCCTCCTACCTGTTCAGTGTGCACTTAGTGTACCGTAACCGTAATGGTCTGGTGGGCATCATACGTGGCTCCTTCACTTTAAAGACAGTGTCAAACAGTCATGCGGTCAGGTGCCAGGCATCCCCTCATGATTTGCCAGTTCCCGTTTAGAGAGACAGCACAGCAGTGAGTGACTCCACTGCTCCACATGTCACTGAGCAGTGAGCACAGATAGGCAGGCAGGTTTAGGCTAGCAGCGCAACTTTGCAAGCCCCACGGCATGCCCACAACATTCATAGCGAAATTGGGCAGGGGAGAAGCAAAGTACAAACAAGCAAAAGCAGCCGGGAAAACTATTTGTTGAAATTGCAGCACTGGCTCAAGGGGCAAAAAAATTGTGTGTCTACATCTTCCCCAGTCCCACCAATGTTCACAAATGCCAGCCCCTCTAATAAAAAAAATCTATGCATCTCAACATTGTATTTCTTTGAATTTCAATAAAATTAAAAAAAAATATATATATATTTTTTTTTTGGTGTCACCCCCTGGAGGGTGTCACCCGGGTGCGGCCCGCCTCCCCGCCCCCCCCCAGTGACGCCACTGGAAAACTCCAAGAAGCGCAACAGACGAAAACACAGGCCTGATACTAACCAGGGCCTGACAAAAAGATTACAAAATCTAAAAAAATAGAGATCTGACCCCTCAGAGGACAAACTGACAAACCGTCCTCCAGGCTTTCCCAGAAAAGGAAAAAGCCCCTAGGAATCCTGACCCTACTCCCAAGAGTAGTACAGGGATACACACGCATAAGGGACTCAGAAAACCCCCCACATATGCTTAGACAGAACTAAGAATGCAATCTCCAAGCAGAAAGATGCAGAGAAAAAAGATGGAAGAAGGAATGGACCCAATTAAAAAGTCCTTCCTCAGGAGAAACCATCAAGGTGGATGAAAGACATCTCCACTAGGTCTGAATACCAGATCCTGCAAGACTAAGTAGGAGATTAAAAACACCAAAACTTACTTCAATTTGATATGAGTAAGGACTCATGAAGGGGGAAAAACAGGGATGTCAGGCTGAAATCCCCAGGAACCACCAGGATAATTACCAGGGTAACATGCTGATCTTTCCAATTCCAGTACCCTCCATTTGAGGGTTAACCTGAAAAGCACTTCTGGGAGAATAGCCCACTTCCCCAAAAAAAGATCTGACTGCTCAAAAAATCCGCTCCTGGTATTCACCCCTGAAATGTGAACAGAGGATAAACAACAAATGTGAGCGTCCACCCACCAAACATTCCACGACCAACAGTCAAGGGAACTACAGGAACATTCCATGACAAACAGGCATAGCGGACAAAACCTAGGTTTCTGACCCCAAAAAAGGTTATTATAGGGAGGTTAATATGGCCCCTAAGAAACTACCCCTGTAGTTGGAAAAAGGGCACTCATCTTCCGATGTCCGGGAAGACACCACATAAATTCCCGATCTGATCACTGTCAGGATAGCCCTCTCTGAGAGCCGTGGCAAGGCCAAAGGAAAAAGACATGAACTGAAAGTGTTTGACAGAAGTCAAAACTCAGGAACCAAGAACTGACCCTCTAGGGCCAAGGGAAGAAGAGAACCACTGGTTTCCATTTTGAAGGACACCCAAACGAGCTACAAAAATGTCTCACTATTATCTGGCCTGCAGATAAAATTGAGAGGAGGAACCTGCCTCTGGGAAGAAAGGTATGAAATATATGTTGAAACCCTGAGATACTATGTTCTATCTAGGGCATTTTTCAACTATGTCTGAAGACAGAGAGATTTAGCCCCTCACTTGGTTGGATTGGGGGCTAACTCCTTTAGGTCCTTTTATCTTGGCTTGCAGTTTAAAGCTAAGTCCGCCCACAGGTCAGCCTTGGGAAGGGGGTACTGTCATACCCACATTGGGTCTTGAACTTGGATGATCCAAAATAGCTGCAGCTAGTTTCAAACTGCAAACCTTCCGCTTGCTAGGCAGCTAAGCTAACCATCAGGCTACTACAGCTGTCCCAAAGGACTTTTTAGAAAAGACCTTAAAAAAACAGACTATTCCTCTCTGATCAGGACCAAACAGGGACTTACCCTTGTAAGGAAGCGTCAGAAGCTTGAATTCAGAATAAAAAAACACTGATCAAGAATATAGCCACAACACCCCACGGCTAGCGCAACGAAGCCAGATATCTTGGCTCCTGGCTAAAACTAGCATGGAAGCACCAGAAATAACGAATTGACTAGTATAAGATCCTTAATTCTGTTCTGGACCTCTTCCAAAGGGTTTCTTCCAATTTTAATCATACAAGGCATTTGCACACTAAAATGTCGCACTTGCAACAGTGGCAATACAACTTCAACGTAAGCCTACAGCTTAGTCCGTTGTTCCTGAAAGGAACATCTATCCCTTCTGGGGATCGTAATTCTCTTAACCAGAGTAGAAATGCCATACTACTATAGGCACCATGCCCATGATATTTAATGTAGACAACGACAGGAAACATCGGAAAAGGAATCCCCGACTTCTCACATTCCTGTGAAAAATCTCCTAGCACGGTCTGGAACAGGAAGAACTTCCACAGAGGAATCCAAGCATTTCTAAAATTAACTAGATTCTCTAGGATTGACAACGACAGGTGTATCGTAGTCAATCTAAAGTAGCCAAAACCTTCTTTAAACATACACAAAGGTGTTAAGGCTTAAATCTGAAAGATACTACTTCAGCCTCAGAAGAAGGAATCATACTGTCCGAATCTGAGATTTCACCCTCAGAGGCTACTGACGTATCCTCCCCATTCGACCTATGAGGAAAGTAACCAGCGTAGCAGTACGGAAACCCTACTATTTGAATATCTAAACTTCCTCTTGCGATTTCCCTTAATATAAAAAAAGCAAATAATGCTACAGATTCCGCTAAAGATACCTGGGCAACAATTTGCAAGCAAATAACTCCTCCAGGAGATTGAGAGGAATTGCAGGGCACTGCATGTGATGCCCTAAAAAAGGGCTTGGGACATTTGAGGAGAAAGCTGTGGCACTGCCCAAACAGCATCATCCTGAGAGACATGAGGCTATCAAAATATATTCTCATAAAATATTCGTATAAAATAAAACCAAACTCAATCATGAACACTGTCACTTTAAGAGTAACATACTAGACAAGAGAAAGGGTAAGCCTGCATGCATATAAAGGAAAAGACTGCGGTTCCCATTAACCCTGTAACATAAAAACGAATAACCTCAATTCTCTAACCATAGAAGGGGAAGAAATTCCATCATAATGCATATGTAAATGGAAGTCAACCTAGATTCCTGTCAACCATAGGAAACATTACAGAAACCCAAACCCCTTCATATAAAAGACACAATGGGATATTTATTAAATATTATAGTGAATCTCTACTGCAGGCGATATGGCTATACCCATACCCCTCCAACAGTACAACACAGTAAAATAGTCCGACACTCCATCTCAGTCGGAGGAGTCCGGGTCACGTGAGTGCGACAGCAAAGATCACAGAAATGGCGCCGCTCAGATTCTCCAAGAAGGAGGTGAAGCCAAGGACCTGCAGAATGAGCGAAGCAAGACTTCTGAAAGCAATGACGCAGCTCCGATCCTCCAGTCAGGAGGCGGAGCCAAGGAGCAGCAAAATAGTATAGTTGAATAAAAAAGGCGCTTCATCCAAAAATAAACATCAAATAAAATATATGAAGGGTTAATACAGCGTATTGACTGTATGACTAAACCCTGATTAATTCACTGACTGAATTAAACTCACTTAGGGGCAAATTAAACTTCTACACATTGTCACTCCATAGCAGGAGCAGATAGCTCACACACCCTGTCTTTAAAAATAACACTATTATAATCAAATACCGGATCTAAAACATGTGAATGAACAAAAACAGAGCCTTATGTAACTGTTAATCCCCTCATCCACTAAGGGGGAAAAAGATTCTCTCATGTCACACAGAAAGTGCCTGCCCACTGCCATAATATAAAATCCCAGCTAGGATTTATTGAGTCCCATAATAAAGGCTGCAGACCCTTAAAAGTGCACAGTCTCACCTAGATAGAAGACAAATGCCACTTACCTGTATCTAGCCGTCCGGCAGAAGGACAGCTAACACTGCGTGACAGGAAGCCACTCCTCACAGAGGCCGGTAGAAAAAGAGAGATCAGAGTAAACCTACTCTGGCTTTCTGTACCTGAGCAGCAACAATGTTAGGAAAATGCAGCAAGGCTCACTTCACAAGTTCCTAACTGCTTTAAAGTCACCACTGCTCTGCCTGAGAGGCTGACGTGGAGTACGGCTAGACCCAAACTTGAGAAGGACTTTCAAAGTAAACCTACTCTGGCATTCAAAATATTAAAATCTTGATTGAAATGAATAACCCAATTTTCATCAATCATCAAATAACTAAACTTCACCTCATCCATGCACTAAAGGCAAAGAGAATGACTGGGGTTTGTGGGAAGGGAAGTGATACTTAACAGCTTTGCTGTGGTGCTCTTTGCCCTCCTTCTGCTGGTTAGAAGTGGTTTTCCCAACAGTACTTGATGATTCTGTGGACTCACTGTGTCTTAAGAAATAAATATATATATATACTCATGAAGCTTTATATGTTGTATATACCCTGGACTGCAGAACAACTTTTACTGAGAAATTGCTGGTACATCATTTTTGCCCTTTTTGTAGGTGGCACTGCCATGTCTATAATACTTCACATTGACTGGATAGTATGCACAAGCCCTTTTACACCTTTTGGCTTCAAGTGGTTTATGTCTAGTCAAGTGTAAAGGCTAT
The DNA here is from genome assembly GCF_027579735.1 of Bombina bombina. Lineage (NCBI taxonomy): Eukaryota > Metazoa > Chordata > Amphibia > Anura > Bombinatoridae > Bombina > Bombina bombina. The sequence goes on along the minus strand of NC_069502.1, from coordinate 533,029,817 downwards.
TTCTCTTATTGTTTTTTATTTTTTTCTCTGGAGCCTTTTATACTACTGAACCCCATTTTTCAGGTTTCAGCCATATTCCTTCTACTTCTCTAACTGTACCATCAGTGTATCCTTCTCTGGCAGATTCTGACACTTATCTGTCTGTGGGGTACCACTAGGCTTAGTTTTTGTTACCTTTTTTTCCCTGATACATTTAATACTGACAACCACTCATGTATGGCCTGATGATCAAAGATTCTCCTGGTTTGAGAGAAATTCCAGTGTAGACTTCTCAGGGGCTAAACTCACTAAATGATCAAGGAAAAAATGTGGAGCTCTCCAGCACTGCAACATCTCTCTCATTTTTGTATCTGAGAGTTACACTATGTGCATTGTATTTTATACTACTTTACACTTCAGATTGGGTCCTTTCAGTATTATTGCATTTAAGCTTTAAATATGTAATGGTATAAGTGACACCCAAAGGTGTATAAATAGGGGCGCTATCACAGAAAAGAAAATTAGCAACAAATAAAATAAAAGTAGCAACAAAAATAACACTACGAAATGGATGTCACCAATATAAGAAAAATATCCAAAGCATATAAAAATAAGCAGGTAGTCTAAACTTATAAGCAGTAAGAAAGAGTCCCACGAATATATAACATATGCTAAAATGTATGGAGCAAATGATAGTCCAATGTATATCCAGTTTCGTGTTAGATAAGTGTAGATAGGCAGCTCTCCTCGAGGTATAAGGCCATCCACATCAAATTATTCTATAAGAAGATAGAGAAGGTGCCACATAGAATAATTCTGTGTGATATTTCAGAAAAGTAATTCAAACTCTGATACACTCACGTTTTGTGAAGCAACAAGATGTGGTGCAGGCTGGGCAGACCGGAACCTTAGAGTTGTCCGGTATAACTCTCCTCTCAAGCTCCCAGGAACCAGGTCTCAGTCACTATGTGACCGCAACGCTTGGGGATCAGCTTCAATATTTCCACCTCCAGTTGTTAGAGGGTTAAAAAGCGAAGGAAATCCAAAAAAGCAATGTAGCAAGTTGTATAAAAGACAAGTGTTTTATTAACACATTAAAAACACAGCAACGCGTTTCTCAGTAACCAGTACTGTTTCTAAAGCCTGATAAAACAGTACTCATTACTGAGAAACGCGTTGCTGTGTTTTTAATGTGTTAATAAAACACTTGTCTTTTATACAACTTGCTACTTTGCCTCTTTGGATTTCCTTCACTTTTTAACCCTCTAACTACTGGAGGTGGGAATAGTGAAGCTGATCCCCAAGCGTTACGATCACATAGTGACTGAGACCTGGTTCCTGGGAGCTTGAGAGGAGAGTTATAGCAGAGAACTCTAAGGTTCCGGTCTGAACAGCCTGCACCACATCTTGGTGCTTCACAAAACGGGAGTGTTTCAGAGTTTGAATTACTTTTCTGAAATATCACACAGAATTATGCTATGTGACACCTTCTCTATCTTCTTATTAAATATGTAATGCAATGTAATTTGTAAAAGATACACATAAATATACAAAGTATGATTCTTATTTGTTAAAGTTACACAGAAACTGCAAAACCATAACCAGAATTAGCAAAATCACAATTCAAAATACACTGCTGTATACAAAATAAAATACCAAATAGAAAGTGCAAAGTAATAAAATTTAGGGGCCGATTACTTAATGGTCTCTTGGCTGGCGAGATTAATTAAGAATGCTTGTCAGTCCCTCTATTTTCCTTGTGGGATTATATAAAGCCACTTTCTTAAGGGGCGTATACAGCATTTTCGATGGGAATAAGATCCATATATTACAAAAGTGCACACTTAAAAAAAGTAATTTAAAAATCATTCAAACTGAAAAATCTAACCATTCACAAAAAATAGTCATCAAAAATTGTAACATAATTCTTCACCAAGATATGTATGTAAATTACAAAGGAATAAATTGTTTTAAATATGCACATCGTAAATCGAAATGAAAGTACACTAGATGTTCATAAAACACATACAAATTTGTACTTATAAGTACAAAATACAAAGGGCTAGATTGCAAGTGGAGCGTTAAATTATTGTGCAATAATTAACCAGCCATTACAAGTGGCTGGTTATTGCTACCACAAGCTTGCGGTAGCAATTAGCGCTCCGAAAATTAAGCAGAGAGTCTAAGACTAGGGGGACGATTTATCAATATCTGGCGGACATCGCTGAATGCTGACATTGCACAAGCAGTTCTGGTGAACTGCTTGTGCAATGCCACCCCCTGTAGATTTGAGGCAACGGCATCAGAACAAGGCTCCCATAGGAACCTAAGGAAACGCACTCTTGTGAGCGCAATGCTTCCAATCGATTTACTTGTAATACCAGCACACAGCTCGCAAGCAATATTTAGTGCTTCACTTGTAATATGGCCCAAAGTGTAATTGTTGTTTTTTTTGGGTGTGTATGAAATTTTCTCTAAAATCCCAGCATAATTCTCTAAGCATTGCCCCCCTACAGTTCTCACTGTTTTTTCTTGCAAATGAAAAGATCGAGAGGTTGCAAAAAAATACTCAAAATACGTAATACCCTAATAAGAAAACATATGAGTATGAAAATATAGGCAACTGTAAGATGCAATATGCAAAAAGTAGCGCAATGTGATTTTGATTGGATGCAGAATTTAATATATAAAGTATGCCCCCTGCTAACTTTGCCCTACACAGCAAAGTTTGCCTTTGCCCCTTTTATAAAATAATTCCACCAGGGCAGCCCCTGCGAGTATCAGCATGAAAAACTACATCTGATATTGTGAGGCTTAGATAATCAACCCCTAATTCTGAGATGTAAAGTAATATAAAATACAAAGCACAAAGTGTAAATGCAGAAGATCTGTCATGTCATGCTATATTGCATTTGGCTTTTATCTCCTTCAAGTACAGAAAGTCACGGAACACCCCTTGGAGTAGTAAAGCAAAATCTGCCTTTTAAGAATTTCACTAGGGATCTTGCAGTGCTGGAGGATCATTTTAGATCATCTCACCGAGCAGAGAGCTTTTGATCATCAGGCCTTTATAATGAAGTCTAACACCTCACAATCCCATGTTCAGTCTAAGGGGGGTAGTTATCAACGCGTCTACTTTACCTGCCTTCGCCGGTCCAATACGCCCGCCTAAGCTCGCCTACCATCGCCGCCGCGGACCTTCAAAATTTTGCCTAAGTTATCAAAAAAGCTGTCAAAAAGCTGCGCACCAAGTACGGGGCGATGAGCAGCGGACTGTGAGAGTTATCACTCATCCAATCTCGCTGCTCTTCAGCTTTTTGACAGCTTTATTGATACCCCTGTCACTAAGTACCCACACTAACTATACTGTTCTACCCCCTATACCGGCGCCCCCGGAGCCCCCCGCAACTAAATAAAGTTATTAACCCCTAAACCGCCGCTCCTAGACCCCGCCGCAACTCTTATAAATGTATTAACCCCTAAACCGCTGCTCCCGGACACAGCCGCCACCTACATTATACCTAGTAACCCCTATCCTGCCACCCCTATACCGCCGCCACCTATAATAAGCTTATTAACCCCTATCCTGCGGATCCCGGACCTCGCCGCAACTAAATAGTTTAACCCCTAAACAGCCGCTCCCGGACCCCGCCGCAACCTATAATAAACTTATTAACCCCTAATCTGCCCCCCCTACACCGCCGCCACTGTAATAAAATTATTAACCCCTAAACCTAAGTCTAACACTAACCCTAACACCCCCCTAACTTAAATATTAATTAAATAAATCTAAATAATATTTCTCTTATTAACTAACGCCTAGATTTAGAGTTTTGTCGGTAACGACCCGCGTAGCTAACGCTGGCTTTTTTTCTCCCGCACCTTTTAAATACCGCTGGTATTAAGAGTTCACAGAAGGGCTGCGTTAGGCTCCAAAAAGGGAGCGTATAGCATATTTACCGCCACTGTAACTCTCAATACCAGCGGTGCTTACAGACGCGGCCAGCTTCAAAAACGTGCTCGTTCACGATTCCCCCATAGGAAACAATGGGGCTGTTTGAGCTGAAAAAAAACCTAACACCTGCAAATAAGCAGCGTTCAGCTCCTAACGCAGCCCCATTGTTTCCTATGGGAAAACACTTCCTATGTCTGCACCTAACACTCTAACATGTACCCCGAGTCTAAACACCCCTAACCTTACACTTATTAACCCCTAATCTGCCGACCCCGCTATCGCTGACCCCTGCATATTATTATTAACCCCTAATCTGCCGCTCCGTACACCGCCGCAACCTACATTATAGATAGTGGAGTACACCTAGCGCCTACTAAATAAGACCTCTGGCTTTGATAATTTGACACATAGTTGTCAAAATGGAAAGATGAAACTAATAAGGTATACCAAAGCGCCAACTATACGAAGGCTGGGTCTGGACCTAATGCAATATTGTCAAACGATTACAATAAACAATTTATTGAGTACACAAATAAGTTAAAAACATGGATCCATGTATAAACAATCAAATTTATACAACAATAATAGCTAAATGAATAGTTAAAACAAATAGTTATGTAACGGATATAGCATTTAAAATTGTGCAAACATTGCTCTTAAAAATATTCATAAAAAATTCCAAATTTAGTATAAGGCTCACAACAGAAATTCAACTTTGTGTTTACCATATACACATACACAAATTTGTACAGCAATAATAGCTAAATGAATAGTTAAAACAAATAGTTAAATAGCAGATATGGCATTTAAAATTGTGCAAACAATGCTCTTAAAAAATATTCCTAAAAAATTCCAAATTAAGTGTAAGGCTCACAACAAAAATTCAACTTTGTGTTTACCACATACACATAATAGGTGAAATATATTAGTCAGTTATATAATATTATCTAACCAATAATGTTCTCAATTCTATGCAATACTAAATATTGCCAATAGTGACTAATGTGTAAGGCTCTGAGTAAGACCTTTAACTGTGTGTTTACCACATACGCATTGTCAAGTAAAAAATATTGTGAGAGCAATAAGCCAATGTGAAGAATGTGTATCAAAACAGTTGTGTGCAAAAATTAGTGTACAAAAGATATTAATGGTCAAAAAATAGGTTGATCTTCAAAAAACGTGAATTAAGAACAAAGATTGTGAAAAATGAAAAACAAAAAATTTACAAAAACATTGTGGTGTGTTCCAATAGTAACTTATATAAATGTAAATAATAGTCCAAAAAATAGTCCAACAGTGAAAACTTAATAGAAAAAATAATCCAACAATAAATTATAATAAGTAGTGTGTCTCTTTAAGAAAAAAACAATAATCCTTAAAGTGTTGTGAATCCTAACAGCAATAGTTATGGTGATTTTCCAAGTGTTTTATACTGAATAGCAGTGTCAGTACTTGCTAGCCGTTTTCCAACCCAAAATTCTATCTTCTTGGCAAATATTTTGTTATAATCCCTGGATGATCCTTCTGTAAAAGAAAGATATGATGGTGTAGATTGTTTTTAGATCAAGTCTTGATAAAGGTCTCTTTGTGACCGAAACGCGTCGACTGGTAAGCACAATTTCATTTTCTATTGATCTAAAAACAATCTACACCATCATATCTTTCTTTTACAGAAGGATCATAAAACACTTGGAAAATCACCATAACTATTGCTGTTAGGATTCACAACACTTTAAGGATTATTGTTTTTTCTTAAAGAGACACACTACTTATTATAATTTATTGTTGGATTATTTTTTCTATTAAGTTTTCACTGTTGGACTATTTTTTGAACTATTATTTACATTTATATAAGTTACTATTGGAACACACCACAATGTTTTTGTAAATTTTTGGTTTTTCATTTTTCACAATCTTTGTTCTTAATTCACGTTTTTTGAAGATCAACCTATTTTTTGACCATTAATATCTTTTGTACACTAATTTTTGCACACAACTTTTTTGATACACATTCTTCACATTGGCTTATTGCTGTCACAATATTTTTTACTTGACAATGCGTATGTGGTAAACACACAGTTAAAGGTCTTACTCAGAGCCTTACACATTAGTCACTATTGGCAATATTTAGTATTGCATAGAATCGAGAACATTATTGGTTAGATAATATTATATAACTGACTAATATATTTCACCTATTATGTGTATGTGGTAAACACAAAGTTGAATTTTTGTTGTGAGCCTTACACTTAATTTGGAATGTTTTAGGAATATTTTTTAAGAGCATTGTTTGCACAATTTTAAATGCCATATCTGCTATTTAACTATTTGTTTTAACTATTCATTTAGCTATTATTGCTGTACAAATTTGTGTATGTGTATATGGTAAACACAAAGTTGAATTTCTGTTGTGAGCCTTATACTAAATTTGGAATTTTTTATGAATATTTTTAAGAGCAATGTTTGCACAATTTTAAATGCCATATCTGCTATTTAACTATTTGTTTTAACTATTCATTTAGCTATTATTGTTGTATAAATTTGATTGTTTATACATGGATCCATGTTTTTAACTTATTTGTGTACTCAATAAATTGTTTATTGTAATCGTTTGACAATATTGCATTAGGTCCAGACCCAGCCTTTGTATAGTTGGCAACCTACATTATACCTATGTACCCCTAATCTGCTGCCCCTTACACCGCCGACCCCTATATTATATTTATTAACCCCTAATCTGCCGCCCCCAACGTCGCCTCCACCTACCTACAATAATTAACCCCTAATCTGCCGACCGGACCTCACCGCTACTATAATAAATGTATTAACCCCTAAAGCTAAGTCTATCAAGGATGTGGGGGTGCGTATTCAAATGGGTGCTTGCACAGTAAAATAATTTAATTTAATTGTATAAATGTGTCAGTCCCTTTCCCCACAAACTGCTGTTATAGTATGTTGAAAACTCCTTCTGTGTGCAGTGTCAGAGGGTTAACCCCCAAATCCCCTGATCTGTGCAATATGAAAATTCACTTTTCCATTTATAAACCACTGGTGCAGAGTATTCAATTAGTTAAGTGACTCACCACCTCCTTACTTCTTGAGTGCCGTCCTTACTTGCTCCCCAGGATGCTGGTTAACCAGTAGTGTGGTTCCGCCGTCAAATCCTCATTCTCTGCCCCTTGTTGGTGGTTAGAAAACTTCTCTCAGGAGTTACAATGTCTTCGCAGTGTGGTGTTGTACTCATGCAGTAAAAAAGGGTTTATTAAGTGCTGATTCACTTAAGGTGCTCACTGTGGCCTCAGCTGCGAATTATCCAATGAAAAAATGTTGTCAGGAGCACCAAAAAGTAAATTGAAAAGACTTGCTTTATTATTTTTGTGAATAAAACAAAACAAAAAGGGTTAACTAACCCCCAGGGTAAGATTGTTATATAACCTTAGAAACACAGAAAACAAAAAGGCTGACCGGTTTCGGCGTCTGCCTTAATCCTAGCCTGCTTAAAAATTGTGTGTGAGATTCAAGTTTAAAACCCCCCCAAAAAACAAAAAAACAAAAACAAAAAAAACCCCACTCCAAATAGAGATAGCTACAGCCTGGCCAGAGCCAGAGAGGCAGGGTGAAACTTTGTGAGTTGTAGCAGCTGTAGACACGGCACCATTTAGCCCCATTAATTGATCATTTTCTGCTCACTCGCAACCAGGATCCTGTTCACTAAAAACTAGAGAGGCAGTAATTATGATGAAATTGATACAAGCAGAGAACAGACACAGCGATCTTTAGCACCAAAAAAAAAAAATGCTGTTTACTTAAAACTAGAGAGGCAGCAACTGTGAAGAAATTGATACAAGCAGAGAACAGACACAGCGATCTTTAGTAACATAAAAATGCACATTATAATACAGAATTTGGTGTAAAGGTCTTTTTATTTTATTTTTTACACAGCAGAGCATTTAGTGCCTATAGTTTTTCACTGTGCAATCAGAAGTATACACGTTAGCTTTCTAGTTGTCTAGGGAACACAGGTGTTTACTCTAATCTACAATGACCATAGAAAGTTATCATTGGTGAAACAAGACATGGGTGTGTACACCCTAACCAATTGAATCACAGAGGTGGGTTTTTAAACTTGAATCTCACACACAATTTTTAAGCAGGCTAGGATTAAGGCAGATGCCGAAACCGGTCAGCCTTTTTGTTTTCTGTGTTTCTAAGGTTATTTAACACTCTTACCCTGGGGGTTAGTTAACCCTTTTTGTTTTGTTTTATTCACAAAAATAATAAAGCAAGTCTTTTCAATTTACTTTTTGGTGCTCCTGACAACATTTTTTCATTGGACATTTTTTCATTGGATAAAGCTAAGTCTAACCCTAACACTAACACCCCCCTAAGTTAAATATAATTTAAATCTAACGAGATAAATTAACTCTTATTAAATAAATTAATCCTATTTAAAGCTAAATACTTACCTGTAAAATAAACCCTAATATAGCTACAATATAAATTATAATTATATTGTAGCTATTTTAGGATTTATATTTATTTTACAGGCAACTTTGTATTTATTTTAACCAGGTACAATAGCTATTAAATAGTTAATAACTATTTAATAGCTACCTAGTTAAAATAATTACAAAATTACCTGTAAAATAAATCCTAACCTAAGTTACAATTAAACCTAACACTACACTATCAATAAATTAATTAAATACAATACCTACAAATAAATACAATTAAATAAACTAACTAAAGTACAAAAGATAAAAAAGAACTAAGTTACAAAAAATAAAAAAATATTTACAAACATTAGAAAAATATTACAACAATGTTAAACTAATTACACCTACTCTAAGCCCCCTAATAAAATAACAAAGACCCCCAAAATAAAAAAATGCCCTACCCTATTCTAAAATTAAAATAGAAAAGCTCTTTTACCTTACCAGCCCTGAAAAGGGCCTTTTGCTGGGCATGCCCCAAAGAATTCAGCTCTTTTGTCTGTAAAAAAACCCCATACAATACCCCCCCAACATTACAACCCACCACCCACATACCCCTAATTTAACCCAAACCCCCCTTAAATAAACCTAACACTAAGCCCCTGAAGATCTCCCTACCTTGTCTTCACCACACCGGGTTCACCGATCGGTCCAGAAGAGCCTCCGAAGTCTTCATCCAAGCCCAAGCGAGGGGCTGAAGATGTCCATGATTCGGCTGAAGTCTTGATCCAAGCGGGAGCTGAAGAGGTCCATGATCCGACTGAAGTCTTCATCCAAGCGGGAACTGAAGAGGTCCATGATCCGGCTGAAGTCTTCTATCAAGCGGCATCTTCAATCTTCTTTCTTCCGGATCCATGTTCATCCCGCCGACGCGGAACATCCATCTTCACCGACGACTTCCCGACGAATGACGGTTCCTTTAAGGGACATCATCCAAGATGGCGTCCCTCGAATTCCGATTGGCTGATAGGATTCTATCAGCCAATCGGAATAAGTCTGCTATTTCTGAATAAAGGGGATCGCAGAGAAGCATTTACAACCATTTTACCATAATTGCAGAAGCTGTTTGTAAATAATTTCAGTGGGAAACCTAAAGTTTGTGACAAAATTTGTGAAAAAGTGAACTTTTTTTTATTTGATCGCATTTGGCGGTGAAATGGTGGCATGAAATATACCAAAATGGACCTAGATCAATACTTTGGGTTGTCTTCTAAAAAATATATATACATGTCAAGGGATATTCAGGTATTCCTGACAGATATCAGGGTTCCAATGTAACTAGCGCTAATTTTGAAAAAAAGAGGCTTGGAAATAGCAAAGTGCTACTTGTATTTATTGCCTCTATAACTTGCAAAAAAAGCAAAGAACATGTAAACATTGGGTATTTCTAAACTCAAGACAAAATTTAGAAACTATTTAGCATGGGTGTTTTTTGGTGATTGTAGATGTGTAACAGATTTTGGGGGTCAAAGTTAGAAAAAGTGTGTTTTTTTCCATTTTTCCTCATATTTTATAATTTTTTATAGTAAATTATAAGATATGATGAAAATAATGGTATCTTTAGAAAGTCCATTTAATGGCGAGAAAAACTGTATATAATATGTGTGGGTACAGTAAATGAGTAAGAGGAAAATTACAGCTAAACACAAACACAGCAGAAATGTAAAAATAGCCTTTGTCCTTAAGGGTAAGAAAATTGAAAAATGGTCTGGTCATTAAGGGGTTAAAGTATTAACCCAAGCCTGCCTGGGAGAAAGTGAAATTTTTTTTAGATGTACAGGTGGACCTCGGTTTACGCCGGTTCAATTTGCGCCGTTTCAGAATAACAACCTTTTTTTCAGTCATGTGACTGCGATTGAAAAGCTTTGGAAAGCAGTGCACTAATTAAAATAGCCAGTAGGTGGAGCTGTCCACTTGTTTTGCAGCAAATGTATGCAACTTAACAGACTGAAATTGATCTGTGTACACAGAGTAGACATAAGCTATCGAGAAAACAAGATTTAGCAGCCACTTCCCTAATATCTTTCTGTCCAGCTGCTTGAGGTGAGGGTGCCTAACTGCTTATTAATCACTGCAGATTGAAATGCATAGAATCGGTGCAGACCCAATATTATCTAACATGCTAGCAATGCAGAGAACTGATTGCAGAAAAATGCAAGTAAAAAAAACGTTTTTGTTCATTAAACTTAGTTTGATGATGATGCAGTCTGTTGTGTGATTATTTAATTAGGTGCTGTTAGCAAATGTTTTTGTTCATTAAACTTAGTTTGATGATGATACAATCTATATTATTAGGTGTATAATGCTGTTTAGTATTTAAAGTCATCATTTCAAAGCTTTAAAAATAATGTATTAGGTGTAACTTATGTCAGTTTTGAGAGGGGCCTGGAACCTAACTCCCTTACTTCCCATTGACTTACATTATAAACTGGGTTTCAATTTACAACGGTTTTGATTTACAACCATTTCTCCTGGAACCTAACCCCCGGCGTAAACTGAGGGCTACCTTTTTACAACAAAAGGCTGCAAAATAAATAATGAATGTATATTATAATAATGTTTCACTTGCAATAATGAAACATTTTATGCATTATTCAAATCTCAAGTTTAATGATCCTTTAAGCTTACCCCAATAGTTAAGTATAGAGTGAAATCAAAGATTCTTTTATAGCACATGAAGATGTTTTAATGGTATAATTAGCAACATTATTGCATTGCTTACTATATGCTATAGTGAATGTCAAGTCTATACAGACTTGGGATGTGATGTTTCTCAATAAAATCTGTAATAAAAGTAGATCAAAAGGGTCTGATTTACTATGCAGCGGATGCTGCAGTTTCTACGTGAGTCTTCTTAACTCGTCTGCCACTTCTGAGGCGGCGGACAGCAATCAGCCCGATCGGATATGATTGGGATGATTGACACCCCCTGCTGGTGGCTGATTGGCTGGGAATCTGCAGGGGCGGCATTGCGCAATGCTGTCAGCATTTATCGATGTGGGGCGGACATTCATAATTCGACCCCCAAGATTTTATAATTGTCATTCAAAGCTGTAAGGAAACAGACTGCTGCTCCACAAAAATAACAAAACATTTATATTCTAATTCTATTGATAAGGTATAATAATTATCAACATTAAATATTGTGATAGGTCACAAATGAATGCTTTTAAATTTTATGTAGCAAAATAAAATGGCTATTAATTTAAATGATCTGCAGATTTTGCTTTTTATTTGGTTTTGGACTTAACTAATTTTGCTTTAAAAAGCAGAGCATAGCCAACTGTTTGAAAATTCTTCAGTAGATTGATATTACTGCAATATTTTCTACATTCCAATATCAGTATGTGTGTTTAAATATTTCTAGATGTTCTTGACTTTTTTTCCCCTCAAACATATTTCTTGACATTTTCTAAATCATTTCTTTGCTCTGCATCATTTGCAACATACTATGTATTAGCACACAGGGTGATAGGTCCTACTGTGTGATGTGAATAAATACAACTTGCAATCAAAGACCAGAAATTTACAACCCTGACAAATGAAGACAAATTTCTATTTTCATGAGTTGAAAACAAACATTTTACACAGTGTGAACACATACCACCACTATTAAATAATACCTTTACTGTTTCAGAATTGATCTGCTATACATCATGCTCTGCTTGAATGAGTACGTGCTAAATACATTGCTGTGTTGCAGAACAACATTCAGGATATATTGAAAGGTCAAGGGTACAATTTTACTTATTTAGAAAACATTTTTTGTAAACTATATACAAGAAAAGAGCAAGAAACAAACTCTGAACTGAAAGACCAAATCATCAAAAGAAAATAAATGGTTTAATTATTTCAATAGCTGCTTGATTGTATATTAATGGAAATAGAACATCTTTTACTAGCCAGCTCCAAATCCGTTGGTGTCTGGGCACAATGTTAGATGGGATCAAACAATGCCAACCCCCCACTCTTTATCCCACATTTTTCACAACTGAGCAGTCATTTTACTCCTTGGTTGCCAGTAAAACACAAAAAAGTGATTTGATTCCTTGGTTTTACCTCACTTTCTGCTCCCTACTTTTAATACGTTAAGGCATAGAAGATCTTATACATTTAGCTAATACTCAGAGTATTTTTGTGAAGATTTTATATATATATATATATATATATATATATATATATATATATATATATACATACAGTATACAACAGAAGTGAGTACACCCCAGTGCAATATCACTTAAATGTCAAATGATTCAAAATTGTATAACCTAACAGTAACTGCAATACGTCTAAGTTTTACAGTAGGGTATTTGCTCTTACGTAAAACAGTTTAGATTTACTATAGTAAAAATACTGGCCCCAAAGCAGGAAATCAATGCAACAAAATTCAGTGCACCTTTCATTACTGAGATTCAAATCATTATTTTTTTTTAATAATTTGCATGTCCACCTTTATTTTTTATGACAGACTCAATCCTACTTGGCATGGAGGAAACCAGTGTTGTACAAATTTCTGGAGAGATGTTCTGCCCTTCTTCAGAGATAATTTTTTTCAGCTGCTCTTTGCTGGAGGGGTTGTATTGCTCTACCATTCTCTTTAAAATACCCCAAAGAGGGGGGCGGAGCTAGCCTTAAGGAAGAGCAGACGTGGAGCATGTGAGCTCCTACATATAGATATTAATTTTGATGTTTAAAAGGAGTCTAAGATATAATTCTTGGGGACATTTACGTACATCTAAGTGGGGACTGAGCTGTGGCAGCGGAGGATCAGGAGATTTACATTCCACTCTCCATACCGCTGAAAACATCTGAGCCGAATCGATAGTAAAACATCTGCTTAAGCGGAACCCAAGGACCCACACTATCCGACTTGCCCATACTGAGTAAAGAGGAAGCGGCTACACAAGAAAAGAGGTGGTGAGTCAGAGGGGCATTCCGGTACACATTCCCTGTTACTTACACTCCATAACAGCAACTGGACAAAAAGGGCGCGAAAATACGTCATTACTCTGTGACGACACAGAGAGATCCCGGAAGAGACAGGGGGAGGTGGCTCTAGTGTAAGGCACAGTAACGGAAGTAGAGGTTTAGCTGCGTAGTTGGAGGTACACAGGCTCCGGTTGTTCACAAGCCGTAACTGAGCAAAGCCAGAGATCTGAGGCTCTTAACACTTCACGGCCAAAACTGTCTCTATCTTGGAGACTTGCGGGGCGGCGCCCAAACCGCGCAGCTGAGCTACAATCTGACTGGGTGCCAGAGAGCATTGCACCGCAGCATACAAAAAGTGGAAAGTGTGTGAACAACCCCATACACATAAACCTTTGAAGTGACACCAAGCACTATTAGCTACAAATTAAACAAGAGAGATATATAACTACCCAACACTATACACAGCTCCCTCAGTATAACAGCTCATAAACACCCTGAAGTCACTTTATCTCCTCTAAAGCCACATATCAACTTCTACATACCATATCAAGCACTGACATAAATATTTTTTCAGCAGCAGGCTACACCATAGTAGCAGCATTATAGAGGAGTTTCTTCTCAGCACCCTCTCCCCCCCCTTTCCTGTCGGCCCTGAGTGGTGACAGGTCATATCCCCTATACCTTTTACCGTGATCATCCTTTGAGGATAACTACCCTGGGGAGAGGGGGACAACTGACCTGCAGCCTCTTAAAACCAGCTTATAAACTATACTGAAGTTCAAACAACTGACACACAAGTAGCACGCCATTGGCTGATTAATATATACTGCGGCTTACACCAGTAAATAACTGAACTGCCCACACCTACTGGCAAACATATACAGAAACAAAGTTTGGGGATATCTGGGGACTAAAATGTGAAAAATACCCTGATTTGCACTGGGGGAACCGAACTTTGGCTACCATAATGAGGACATCTTCAATATGATCTTAAATATGATATGAGAATAAAAATCATACCTCTTGTCATCTTAGATAAACTACCTGCCTAAACACAACATCTACAGTAAAGTCTTGGTTGCAACAGTCCTTAGCTGGGATCAAGGTTTGTGCAGTTTATTGCCCGGGAGGAGACAGACACCTCAGCTAACAGGGAGGTAGAACTCTATCTTACACTATACACTTCTTTCAACTATACCTACCTATTGCCAAGATGGCCTCTAAAAGACCCACTAAAGGGGATAAAATGATAAAAACCACCGCTGTGTCTACATTCTTTAAGTCTTCTCAAACAAGTAAACAACTGATGGATGCAGAAGCGGATGAAGAATCTGACACTGACTCTCAACAACTACTACAAGACAAAAGCCCGCTGACAAAAGCCGACCTTAGAAATTTAGTTTCCAAAAAGGACATTGCAGACAATTTTGAAAAATTATGGGAGAAAATCGATTCCATACACTCATCTGTAACCAATAGCCTTTCTGAAATCAAGTCTGATTTATTGGAGATGGGTAACAGGATTGAGACACTAGAAGACCAAAAAGAGTCCATGGTGGATCAAATGGATGAAATGTCCCAAACCATGTCTACAGACCAACAAATACTGGGAGAATTTCAAGATAAAATGGAAGATTTGGAGAATAGGAGCAGGAGGAATAATATCCGTCTCAAAGGAGTTCCAGAGGAAGTAAGTCCTGCAGAAATCCCAGCCTATCTCACCCAACTTTTCACTCAAATTACAAACTCTCCAGCTGACTACATCTTCCATACAGAGAGAGCACATAGGGCGCTAAAGGCCAAACCTAAACCAGGTCTTCCCCCAAGAGATATCATAATCAAGCTAACTTTCTTCCCGGACAAAGAAAAAATCCTACAGGCGGCAAGAAAACATCCAACATTTAAATACCAAGGCAATGTGATAGAGTTTTACCAAGATCTCAGCCTCAGGACATTGCAGAGGAGGGGAGCACTACGTCCTCTTACTACCCTACTTAGAAAACATCAGATTCAGTGTAGATGGGGTTCCCATTTGCCTTACATATCACAAAAGACTCTAAGACAATCACACTTAAGGATCCAGAGGATATACCAGAGATATGCAAGATTTCAGCCTTAGAAGCACCCATCATCCCAACTACGGCATCAAACCCAGAGAAGAGTAAAGACCCAGACAGACATCTAGACCCTTCTAAGTGGCAGAAAATCAATCACAAGAAAAAAAAAATAAAAGAAACAAGAGGGAAAATTTCCTAGAAAATACCACATCCAGCTCAAAGATACAAGTACATGGACTACACTTCTTTTGGAGCCTGAGCAACACCCGGGGGTGGTTGAAGGCACAACAGACAGAGATAACCCCAGATCACCTTCAAAGCATCTGAAACTAAGGTTCTGTGTTTCCCAACCCGGCGCATAAATCTCCTGGATGCTGCTTAATCTCAAGGACTCCTACTAAGTTATACTTACAAAAAGTTATATGATGTTGTGGGAATATAGTTCCCCCCAGTGTAATATAGTATAATATATTTTCTCGTTTATTCCTATGATATACCATAGTTTAAGTTCTAGAGGTCCTACTGTTGAGGACCTTAAATTGTTGTTTATTATGTTACTAACAATGTATTATCTTTCTAGCTCCCTTCCCCTTCCCAGTGACGACACAAAACAGCCCACCAACTATACTCTTGATTGTCAACAGACTATACCACTAGATTTCCAGTCCAGTGACCCACAGGTAACAGAACTTCTTTTGCACCACGCTAAAATAGATATACAGACATGATCCCTAAAATAAAGATATTATCCCATAATGTAAGGGGATTAAATACTGATGTAAAAAGGCGAATGGCGATGACACAATACACCTCCTTGCATACTAACATTCTATTTCTCCAGGAGACTCACTTGCTTAAAGATATTATCCCAAAATATTGGGCAAAATATTTCAACACCCATTACCATTCGACAGCATCAACCAAAAAAAGGGGCACATCCATTCTCATACATTCTTCGCTCAACTTCACACAAGAAGATATCATTACAGACACTGAAGGGAGATACATAATAGTAAAAGGAAGAATCTTAGATTCGGAAATCACATTATGCAACATCTACGCGCCGAACGAAAATCAACACAGCTTTTTCCAACATATCTCACACCTACTCACACAATGGTCCCATAACAAAATATTTATGGCTGGTGATTTCAATATCACCATGAGGCCTCTTAGCTCAACTGATACTAAACCCTAACAAACAAATTAGACACAATCGCATTGTCAAATCAATAAGTGAAAGTCTACTACCTCATTCCCTGATAGAATCATGGACTACATTATATGGCTTGACCAACGATACTACGTACTATTCGGCAGCACATAAATCCTATATTAGATTAGACTACATATATGTAAGTCAGATACTACAACCTCTATTAAACAACTCTCAGATCCATGCTTGTGTTTGGTCTGATCACTCGATCATCACCCTACAGGTCGAGGGGTTGTGTGATCCAAACAGAAGTAAAACGTGGACCTTTGACAAGTCGTATATTAGAAACCCCCAAACACATGACAATATACTTAAGTTATTAACCGAATATTGGCATATAAATACTGACACTGTAACAAACCCGGGGATCACGTGGGCGGCTCACAAAGCGGTCCTGAGGGGGATACTTATCAAAGAAAAAACACTAAAGATCAGAAAATATAGACAACAATTAAAACAACTACACACAGAAATTGAAGAATTAGAAAGACGGCACAAGCACACTTAGACAAAAACCAGCCAAAAGATTCTCGACGCTAAAAAAAAACCTGCACTAGCTACGCTCCTTCACTCACAAGCCACTAGAGCCATTCAGAACCAACAAGCACAATACTTCATATTCGCTAATAAGCCAGATAGATACATGGCACACAAAATTCGGGAACGTTGTCGAGCCTCAGTAATCTCCTTGATTGAGACACCTAACAACACGGTGACCTCACACCCGCAGGAAATAGTAGACACTTTCGCAGCATATTATGGTGACCTATATGACGGAAGAAAGGTTTTACACAATACAGAGACACTTACTTCAACTTTTTTTAACCATAACTTACTGCAAACCATATCTAAAGAACAGAGGGACACTCTGAACGCACCCATATCCACTATGGAAGCGCTAGGGGCCATCAAAGATCTCAAGCCAGGAAAGGCGGCGGGACCCGATGGCTTCCCCGGCGAATAATATAAGCTCTTTAAAGTCACATTAATCCCACATCTTGTTAAATTCTGTAATTATGTCATGGAAGGGGGGGTTATTCCACCTGAGCTCCTGGCCGCAAAGATAGTAGTAATCCCCAAACCAGGGAGGGACCACAAAAAATGCCAAAATTATCGTTCAATATCCTTAATTAACCAAGACTTTAAGATCTTCACAAAGATAATAGCGAACCGACTTAAACATATCATACCTCACCTGGTCCATCCGGATCAGGTGGGTTTTGTTAAGGGTAGGGAGGCCCCAGATAATATACGTAAAGTTACTAATCTTATTCAGACCTTAAAAGAAACACGAATGCCTTCTCTGCTCCAATCTCTGGATGCGGAGAAGGCGTTTGATAGAATTGACTGGGATTATATGTTTTTGGTGTTGCATAAAATGGGGTTTGAAGGGCCATTTATTCTGTTCCAGGAGCTCAGGTCTCATCAGCGGGATACAAATCTCAACCCTTCCCAATACGTAACGGGACCAGACAGGGGTGCCCTCTGTCTCTGCTACTTTTTGCTCTATGTATAGAGCCTCTAGCCGCCAAAATTCGCTCACAAGTAGATATATCAGGAATTAAGACAGTTAAAACGGAATATAAATTAGCCTTGTTTGCGGATGACATACTTCTGACTTTGACGAACCCCCTATATCACTACCCAATCTTCACCAAACGCTAGAGACCTTTTTGATCATTTCGGGATTTAAAATAAATGCAGAGAAGTGTGAAGCTCTCCCCATTGCGATTCACCAAGAGACTCAGATGTTATTAGAATCAAACTTTAACTTTAAATGGATGAAACAATCCCTAAAATACCTGGGAGCTCATCTTCCTACTTGTATTCATTAGAGGGGATAAAACGAATAGAATAGCGAAATCAATCTTAAATAGACACAAGAAACTGGGAGGTATCGGGGCCCCTAACTTAATAGAATACTACAATGCTGCCAGATTGGCACAAGACAGTCTACTACTAAAGAGAAACAAAGAGATAATTTGGCCTACCCTAGAAGCAACATTGGGTGGATGGGGCGAGGCTGATACAATTATTTGGGATCCCGGGAGAACACAAACCAATAAAGAGACTTCCAGACCTTACACTACAAACCTTACAGTAACCACCTGGAAAAAAGCAAGAACCAAATACGACCTCATGCCACAATATTCCTTATACATCCCGATAAGATATATTTCACCCAGCGAACTCTGGGCTCAGCTTCGGAGATGGGAAAATAAGGGTTTATGCAGAGTGGCAGACTTTATGGAGGGCGGAACTACACTCTCATTTACTCAACTTCAGATAAAATTGAACCCCTTGAAACTACACTGGTACATATACTTACAGATACACTCGACTATCCAGTCATACCTGAAAAACCCAAGAGAAAGCAACTTTACACCACTAGAAAACTTCTGTAAATCAGAAGACCGTAACAAACACACCATCTCTATCCTATACGTAGCCATACAGGCTTCGCAGATTACTACAAATCCTCCACTATGTTGGCATGGGAGAGAGAATTACTTATATGTAAAGAAATTAAAGAGTGGGAATTAATATTTCAAAATGCAGAAAAAGGGCTTATAAGTGTAGACCTTAAGGAAAATGTTACTAAGACTATATACCGATGGTATCTAACGCCCACAAGAACGGCTCATATGCACACCCAGGGAAGTGCCCTTTGCTACAGAGGATGTGGAGAAATGGGAACATATAGGCATATGTGGTGGGATTGTAGAGAAATTACAGGGATATGGAAACAACTATCCTCCTTTCTTAGTCGAATCCTGAATGAAAATATAGATCTCACAATCCAACAGGCTCTCTTACATATACGCATTAATAGATTTAATAAACATATCAACACATTTATCAGGATACAATGCACAATCACGAGGACATGCATAGCTAGACATTGGAAAACAGGTAGCCCAACATGGGTAGAGGTTTACAACAAAATTCAATACACATACAATATGTATGAGTTGGCATCGCACACTTTAGATAACAAAGAAGTAGTCCAAGCGGTATGGTATTACTGGATAATTCAATGAAAAACAGAATTTATGCTTACCTGATTAATTACTTTCTCTTACTGTGTATCCAGTCCACGGATTCATCCTTACTTGTGGGATATTCTCATTCCCTACAGGAAGTGCAAAGAGAGCACACAGCAGAGCTGTCCATATAGCTCCCCTCAGGCTCCGCCCCCCCCAGTCATTCGACCGATGGTTAGGAGAAAAAGGAGAAACTATAGGGTGCAGTGGGGGCCGTGGACTGGATACACCGTAAGAGAAAGTAATTTATCAGGTAAGCATAAATTCTGTTTTCTCTTACATGGTGTATCCAATCCACGGATTCATCCTTATTTGTGGGATACCAATACCAAAGCTTTAGGACACGGATGAAGGGAGGGAACAAGTCAGGCAACCTAAACGGAAGGCACCACTGCTTGCAAAACCTTTCTCCCAAAAATAGCCTCCGAAGAAGCAAAAGTATCGAATTTGTAAAATTCAGCAAAAGTATGCGGTGAAGACCAAGTCGCTGCTTTACAAATCTGTTCCACAGAAACCTCATTCTTGAAAGCCCATGTGGAAGCCGCAGCTCTGATGTAATGAGCTGTAATTCGTTCAGGAGGCTACTGTCCAGCAGTCTCATAAGCCAATCGGATAATGCTTTTCAGCCAAAAGGAAAGAGAGGAAGCAGTAGCTTTTTGACCTCTCCTCTTACCAGAATAGACAACCCACAAGGATGATGTGTGTCTGAACTCTTAGTTGCTTTTAAATAGAATTTTAAAGCACGAACCAAATCAAGATTGTGTAAAAGCCGTTCCTTCTTAGAAACTGGATTAGGACCCAGAGAAGGAACAATGATTTCCTGGTTAATATTCTTATTAGAAACCACTTTCGGAAGGAAACCAGGTTTTGTACACAAAACAACCTTATCTGCATGGAACACCAGATAGGGTGAAATACACTGCAAAGCAGACAATTCTGTAACTCTTCGAGCAGAAGAAAAAGTTACCAAAAACAAAACTTTCCAAGATAATAACTTAATATCTGTGGAATGTAAAGGTTCAAACGGAACCCCTTGAAGGACTGAAAGAACTAAATTTAGACTTCATGGAGGAGCCACAGGTTTATAGACAGGCTTAATTCTGACCAAAGCCTGTGCAAACGCTTGAACGTCTGGTACTTCCGCCAGACGCTTGTGTAACAGAATGGACAGAGCAGATATCTGTCCCTTTAAGGAACTAGGTAACAATCCTTTCTCCAATCCTTCTTGGAAAAATAACAAAATCCTAGGAATCCTAATCTTACTCCACGAGTAACCCTTGGATTCACACCAACCAAGATACTTCCGCCATATCTTATGGTAAATTTTCCTGGTGATAGGCTTTCTAGCCTGGATCAAAGTATCTATAACTGATTCCGAGAACCCACGCTTAGATGGAATTAAGCGTTCAATCTCCAAGCAGTCAGTTGCAGAGAAACTAGATTTGGATGCTTGAATGGACCTTGAATTAGAAGATCCTGCCTCGATGGCAGTGTCCATGGTGGCACAGATGACATGTCCACTAGGTCTGCATACCAAGTCCTGCGTGGCCACGCAGGCGCTATCAAAAATACCAAAGCCTTCTCCTGTTTGATTCTGGCTACCAGACGAGGGAGAAGGGGAAACGGTGGAAAGACATAAGCCAGATTGAAGGACCAAGGCGCTACTAGAGCATCTATCAATGCCGCCTTGGGGTCCCTGGACCTGGATCCGTAAAGAGGAAGTTTGGTGTTCTGACGGGACGCCATCAGATCCAACTCTGGAATACCCCATAGCTGTGTAAACTGAGCAAAAACCTCCAGATGGAGTTCCCACTCCCCCGGGTGAAAAGTCTGACGACTCAGAAATCTGCCTCCCAGTTGTCTACTCCTGGGATGTGAATTGCAGATAGATGTACGCTACAGTCGTGATGTTGTCCGACTGAAATCTGATGAACTTGGCCGCCACTAGTTGAGGCCATGCCTGGAGCGTGTTGAATATCGCTCTCAGTTCCAAAATGTTTATCGGGAGAAGAGACTCTTCCCGAGACCATAGGCCCTGAGCTTTCAGGGAGTCCCAGACCGCACCCCAGCCTAACAGACTGGCATTGGTCGTGACAATGATCCACTCTGGTCTGCGGAAGCACATTCCCTGAGACAGGTGATCCTGAGACAACCACCAGAAAAGAGAATCTCTGGTTTTCTGGTCCATTTGTATCTGAGGAGACAAATCTGCATAATCCCCATTCCACTGTTTGAGCATGCACAGCTGCAGTGGTCTGAGATGAATTCTGGCAAAGAGGACAACGTCCATTGCCGCAACCATTAACCCGATTACCTCCATGCACTGAGCTACAGAAGGCAGAGGAATAGAATGAAGAACTCGGCAAGTAGTTAAAAATTTTAACTTCCTGACCTCCGTCAGAAATATTTTCATTTCTACCGAGTCTATTAGCGTTCCCAGGAAAGGAACCCTTGTGAGCGGGGACAGAGAACTTTTTTCGACGTTCACCTTCCACCCGTGAGACCTTAGAAAGGCCAGAACGATTTCTGTATGAGCCTTGGCTCTTTGAAAAGACGACGCCTGAATTAATAAGTCGTCCAGATAAAGTGCTACTGCAATGCCCCGCGGTTTTAGTACCGCTAGAAGGGACCCTAGCACCTTTGTGAAAATTCTTGGAGCAGTGGCCAACCCGAAAGGAAGGACCACAAACTCGTAATGCTTGTCCAGAAAGGTGAACCTTAGGAAATGATGGTGATCTTTGTGGATAGGAATATGAAGGTACGCATCCTTTAAATCCACGGTAGTCATATATTGACCTTCCTGGATCATCGGTAAGATTGTCCGAATGGTTTCCATCTTGAATGATGGAACTCAGAGGAATTTGTTTAGAATTTTTAAATCCAGGATTGGCCTGAAAGTTCCTTCCTTTTTGGGAACTACAAACAGGTTTGAGTAAAAACCCAGTCCTTGCTCTGCAGTTGGAACTGGGTGTATCACTCCCATCTTTAGAAGATCTTCTACACAGCGTAAGAACGCCTGTTTCTTTGTCTGGTCTGAATACAAACGAGAAATGTGGAACCTTCCCCTAGGGGGAGAGTCTTCGAATTCTAGAAGATACCCCTGAGCAACGATTTCTAATGCCCAGGGATCTGGAACATCTCTTGCCCAAGCCTGAGCAAAGAGAGAAAGTCTGCCCCCTACTAGATCCAGTCCCGAATCGGGGGCTACCCTTTCATGCTGTCTTGGTAGCAGCAGCAGGCTTCTTGGCCTGTTTAACCTTGTTCCAGCCCTGCAAAGGCTTTCATGTTGCTTTGGGCTGGGAAACGTTACCCTCTTGCTTTGCGGTTGCAGAGGTTGAAGCAGGTCCGCTCCTGAAGTTGCGAAAGGAGCGAAAATTAGCTTTAAAAGGTCTATTTTGTGGGAGGGCATGGCCCTTTCCCCCAGTGATATCTGAAATAATTTCTTTCAACTCCGTCCTGAATAGGGTCTTCCCCTTGAAAGGAATATTAAGTAATTTTGTTCTGGACGACACGTCAGCCGACCATGATTTGAGCCAGAGCGCTCTTCGCGCCACAATGGCAAAACTAGAATGTTTCGCCGCTAATTTAGCTAATTGTAAAGCGGCATCTGTGATGAAACAATTAGCCAGCTTTAGAGCATGAATTCTATCTATGACTTCGACATATGAAGTCTCCCTCTGGAGCGACTCCTCCAGCGCCACAAACCAAAAAGCCGCTGCAGTAGTTACAGGAATAATGCAGGCAATTGGTTGAAGAAGGAAACCTTGTTGAACAAATATTTTCTTTAGTAAACCTTCTAATTTGTTATCCATAGGATCTTTGAAAACACAACTGTCTTCTATTGGTATAGTTGTGCGCTTAGCTAGTGTTGAAACTGCTCCCTCTACCTTAGGGACCGCCTGCCACGCGTCCCGCCTGGGGTCAGTTATGGGGAACATTTTCTCAAAGATAGGGGGGGGGAACAAAAGGTACGCCTGGTCTCTCCCACTCCCTAATCACAATATCCACCACCCTCTTAGGGATCGGAAACGCATCAGTGTATACAGGGACTTCTAAAAAACTTGTCCATTTAACACAATTTTTCTGGGACCACCATAGGGTCACAATCATCCAGCGTAGCTAAACCTCCTTAAGAAGTACGCGGAGGTGTTCCAGCTTAAATTTAAACGATAAGGAATCTGATTCTGCCTGCTGAGAAATTTTACCTGCGTCAGAAATTTCTCCCTCAGACAGTACATCCCTCACCGCCACGTCAGAGGGTTGTGAGGGTACAACAGATAAATTATCCAAAACTTCTGATTGCTCATCCTCTGTTCTTAAAACTGAGCTATCACGCTTTTTAGGAAAAACAGGCAGTTTGGATAGAAATGCTGCAAGGGAATTATCCATGACTGCTGCTAATTGTTGCAATGTAATAGGGGCCAATGCGCTAGAGGTACTAGGCATCGCTTGCGTGGGCGTAACTGGTGTCGACACATGGGGAGAGGAAGAAGGGCTATCCTCATTACCTTCCATTAAAGAATCATCTTGGGCCACATTTTTTAGTGTCACTACATGGTCTTTAAAATGTTTAGATATATTAGCACACTTTAAACACAAATGTAACGGGGGGACCGCCATGGCTTTTAAATACATAGAACAAAGTCTATCTGTAGGCTCAGACATGAACAGACTTAAACAGCACTCAAAAACAGTAAAATACAATTTTTGAAAAAACAGTACTGTGCATTTAAATAATAAAAAGTGCACACTTTTTTACTAAACCTCCAAAAATCATCCAATCTTTATGAAATTTTCACCATGTGATCCTAATGCTTTGAAATGATTGCACAGCAAATCTCAAGTCAATTAACCCCCTACTGCCCAAACCGGAGCAAATTAACCATGCCTTTACTGTGGTCCTACCTTCCTTGGGGATTAGTTTTGATCGAAAATAAGCCTCTCTGAAGTCTTCAAGTAATCTTTGGACCCTTCACATGTATCTGCATGAAGCTGTTTGTAAAATCAACTGCGCAACTGAGGCGCGAAATTCAGGCCCCCTCCATCTTCCCTCAGGAGTTGTGAGGCCTTCACAAGCCAAAATAGGTGTCTAAATATATGCCATGCAGAATAAAACCCCAAAAAGTGTTTTAAATGCAATATAAAACTTGTATAATTGATTGCCCCTTAACAGTGTCCACCAGTGTATTGAGTCCTTTCAATAAGCCTTCCTTCTATACTAAGTCTCAGAATATGGCTTACCTTCCCCTCATGGGGATTCTGTCAGTCTTCCAGCATTACTAAGTCTTGACTATAAAATAATGACTGAACATACCTTATAGCAGTTAAGCCTGCAAACTGTTCCCCCCAACTGAAGTTCTCTGGTACTCAACAGTCCTGCGTGGGAACAGCAACGGATTTTAGTTACAAGGTGCTAAAATCCTTTTCCTCTCAGCAGAAATCTTCATCATTTTCTGCCTCAGCGTAAATAGTACAAACCGGCACTATTTTAAAATAACAAACTTTTGATTGAAGAAATAAAAAACTACAAACTAACACCACATTCCCTTTACACTCCCGTGGAGATGCTACTTGTTAGAGCGGCAAAGAGAATGACTGGGGGGGGGGGCGGAGCCTGAGGGGAGCTATATGGACAGCTCTGCTGTGTGCTCTCTTTGCACTTCCTGTAGGGAATGAGAATATCCCACAAGTAAGGATGAATCCGTGGACTGGATACACCATGTAAGAGAAATTAGACACATAGGACTAACAGGAGAGAAAGCCTTAGGTGGCTAATACAGATATAAAAACCTACACCTATAGCTGTACATACAACAAAAAATGAAACAAGACGTGTCGTCACTCTCCTTCCCCATCCCTCTTACACCCCAACCCACATAACCTTGTGTTGTATTCTCTAAATTTAAGCTATATAAAATATAGATAGAGATAGAGTAGTTAAACCTAGATTCAACGAAAGCTTCAATTTAGCTCAGCAAAAGATTAATTTAGAGCCAAACAAGATGACTGTACTATCTTTTAAAAGAGATCATCTGATATTAAGGAAGATACATGGACTAAATATCATCAGAACCAAGTGGTCTCATGACTCTGTTATCGGTCTTTAACTGTTGAGCCTACATGGATATATAAATATCGCTAGAAACGAATAGAATGTTAGAAAAGTTATTAATTGTATCATTTATCATTTAGAAATATGACTTTGCAAACCTATACTCTGGAGCCCATGATGATGGAGATCAATGCAGAGGAAGGTATTTCTGTAACTGTTTATTATTTCAAACCAATAAAAAATATTCAAACATAAAATACCCCAAAGATATGTTGATGACCTATTATGACCGATTTGATTTGTATCTTAATTTTTAAAATGCTTAATAAAAAGATTTAATCTAAAATACCCCAAAGGTGTTCTACTGGATTCAAGTCAGTTGACATACTTAGCCAGGTCATAGTTTTCACTTGGTTCTCCTTTAGAAACTCCTTTGTGATTTTGGCAGTGTGCTTTGGATTGTTATAATGCTGGAATATTCGTCCTCTGCCAAACTTCTGGAGACTGGGAGTCCTCTTGTCAGTCAGTATTTTGGTATTTCTCAATTAATTTCTCAGGCATTTATGATACCATCTACAAATGTCATCTCCCCAACACCTTTTGCAGTCATGCAGCCCCATATCGTCACACTCCCATCTCCATAATTCACTGTTGGGACTATGCATTCACTGTAATTATCCTGACGAGGTTTACACCAAACATGCTGCACCCCATCTGAGACAAAAAATTGTATCTTGGTCTTGGCCATCTTACCAAATAATGTGCTCCCAGTATTTATCAGGCTTTTCATGTTGTTTAGAAAAGTTTAATCTTGCAGTTTTGTGCCGAAGAGCAAGCAAGGGTTTTTCCTTGGATGCTGTCCATAAAAGTTGAAATTATGCAATGTCCTTAGCACTGTCTGAGCTGTCATAGAAACTCCAATTTCTATCGATAATCCCTGAGCCAAATCTAAAGCACTTGCCTTGATGCACTTGAAGCACTTTCCTGTTGGTTGTTTTTCAGAGCTAGATTGTGCAAGTAGCGCACTGTCCGTGGTGTCATTTTTGGAGGACAGCCACTGCGGCTCTGATTTTTGGCACTGTATATCGATTTATACCTCCTGATTACTGCTGCAACTGCATTTTGACTGATTTTTAGTTGGTCAACAATCTTCCTGTATCCTTTTCCATCTTTGTGAAGTCTCATAATCAGATTTTTCAATTCCTCTGGCAATTCTTTTCCATGTGGAGACATGATGCATAATATGCATAATATTTTCAGCATTCAAAAAATAACACCTAGATTATGAGTTTTGTGTTACAATTTTAACGCTGAAAAATGGCCATTTGAGTGTAAAAACAGTAACGCAACCATTATGAGTCTTGTCGGTATAGCTATACCGCAAGCATTTTAGCCTGTAACGTAACGTCAATCCCGCACTCAAAAAAAATGAAGTTTTTGCGTGGGATTTCCATAGCGCTGGTATAAATAAAATACTTGTGTTACAGCTTATAACGACACGATCCATTCCGCCATCTGAGAGCAGTAATTATGAGTTTTGCGCCACAAAAATGTTTCACAAAACTTGTAACTAAACTATTACAAAGTACACTAACACCCATAAAATACCTATTAACCCCTAAACCGAGGCCCTCCCGCATCGCAAACACTATTTAAAACGTATTAACCCTGACCGCCCACAAAACCCCCGCCAGTATAATAAAGTTATTAACCCCTATTTCGCCACTCCTGACACCGCCGCCAATAACTATACCTATTAACCCCTAAACCGCCAGCCCCCCACATCGCCACTACTAAATAAACCAATTAGCGCCTAAACCACCAGCCCCCTACATTGCCACTAATAAATTAAATTATTAACCCCTAAACCTATCACCCCCTAACTTTAAATTAAAATTACAATTTCCCTATCTTAAAATAAATAAAAACTTACCTGAAATTAAAAAACCTAAGTTTAAACTAACAATTAACCTAACATAACTATTATACTAAAATGAAAATAACTACCAATTAATAAAACTAAATTACACATTAAAAAAAACCTAACACTACTAAAACAATTTAAGTCTAAAATTACAAAAAATAAAAAATACTAAATTACAAAAAATAACAAACGATTATCCAAAATAAAAACAATTACACATAATCTAATAGCCATATAAAAACATAAAAAAGCCCCCCCAAAACAAAAAACCCCTAGCCTACAATAAACTACCAATAGCCCTTAAATGGGCCTTTTGTAGGGCATTGCCCTAAAGAAATCAGATCTTTTACCTATAAAAAATACAAAGATCCCCCCAACAGTAAAACTCACCACCCAACCAACCCCCCCAAATAAAAAACCTAACTCTAACAAAAACCTAAGCTACCCATTGCCCTGAAATGGGCATTTAGCTCTTTTAAAAATGCCCAAACCCTAATGTAAAAAAAAAACCCCACCCAAAAAAAAAATAACACTAACCCCCAAAGACCTACAGTTTTTTAAGTCCGGATATCCATCCTCATCCAGGCTGCGAGAAGTCTTCATCCAGGCGGCATCTTCTATCTCAATCCAGATGGCATCTTCTATTTTCATCCCGGCGTCGCAGATCCATCCTTGAAGACATCCGGCGCGGAGCGTCCTCTTCATACGTTCAATGCTGTAAACGGGATCTTCAATGCAAGGGAGCCTTTTCAAAATGGCGTCCCTTGCATTCCTATAGGCTGATTTGATTCTTGAAATTCAAATTAGCCAATAGAATGAGAGATACTGAAATTTTATTGGCTGTTTAAATCAGCCAATAGGATGAGAGCTACTAAAATTCTATTGGCTGATTTGAATAGGATGGATCCGTTTTGCGCCACCGGGATGAAGATAGAAGACGCTGCCGGGATGAAGATAGAAGACGCTGCCTGGATGAAGACGGATGTCCGGACTTCAGAAAATGTGAATGGATTTTTGGGGGTTAGTGTTTTTTTTTTTAACTTTTTTTGGGTGTTTTTTTTTTATTAGGGTTTGGGCTTTTTTAAAAGAGTTGAATGCCCTTTTCAAGACAATGTAAGAGAGCTGAATGCTCTTTTAATGGCAATGCCCATACAAATGCCATTTTCAGGGCAATGGGTAGTTTAGGTTTTTGCTAGAGTTAGGTTTTTTATTTTGGGGGGTTGGTTGGGTGGTGGGTTTTACTGATGGGGGTCTTTGTATTTTTTTTACAGGTAAAAGAGCTGATTTCTTTAGGGCAATGCCATACAAAAGGCCCTTTTAAGGGCTATTGATAGTTTTTTGTAGGCTAGGTTTTTATTTTTGGGGGGCTTTTTTATTTTTATAGGGCTATTAGATTAGGTGTAATTGTTTTTATTTTTGATCATTTTCGGCTAGCTTATGTGTTTTGCGGTATGAGTGAAAAAGCACCGTTAAGGCTCATAACGCTGCTTTTTCCCTACCACTGGTATTACGAGTCTTGCAGATTTAGGGACACCGCACACTTTTTTGGCCTTAACACAAATGAACTTACGCAATTTGCGTAAATTAACTTACGCAATGGGACTTACATAACGCCGGTATTACAAGCTTTTTCTGGGAGGCAAAAAAGTGAGCGGTACAGCCTATCCCGCAAGATTCATAACGCAATCTAAAGTCAGTAGTTATGAGTTTTACGTTACAAAGCTGTAGCATAAAACTCATAACTAAAGTGTTAAAAAGTACACTAACACCCATAAACTACCTATTAACCCCTAAACCGAGGCCCTCTTGCATCGCAAACACTAAAAGAAAATTATTAACCCCTAATCTGCTGCTCCGGACATCGCCACCACTATAATAAACATATTAACCCCTAAATCGCCGCCCTCCTGCATCGCAAACACTAGTTAAATATTATTAACCCCTAATCTGCCGACCCTAACATTACCACCACCTAAATTACAGTTATTAACCCCTAATCTGCCGTCCCCAACGTCACCGCCACTATACTAAATTTATTAACCCCTAAACCTAAGTCTAACCCTAACACCCCTAACTTAAATATAATTCAAATAAATTTAAATAAAAATTCCTATCATTAACTAAATAATTCCTATTTAAAACTAAATACCTATAAAATAAACCCTAAGCTAGCTACAATATAACTAATAGTTACATTGTATCTAGCTTAGGGTTTATTTTTATTTTACAGGCAAGTTTGTATTTATTTTAACTAGGTAGAATAGTTACTAAATAGTTATTAACTATTTACTAACTACCTATCTAAAATAAATACAAATTTACCTGTAAAATAAAACCTAACCTGCCTTACACTAACACCTAACATTACACTACAATTAAATAAATTACCTAAATTAAATACAATTAGCTAAATTAACCCCCCCCCACTAAATTACACAAAATAAAAAATAAATTATCAGATATTTAAACTAATTACACCTAATCTAATAGCCTTATCAAAATAAAATAGCCCTATCAAAATAAAAAAGCCCCCCCCAAAATAAAAAAAACCCTAGCCTAAACTAAACTACCAATAGCCCTTAAAAGGGCCTTTTGTGGGGCATTACCCAAATAAATCAGCTCTTTTACCTGTAAAAAAAAAATACAAACAACCCCCCCAACAGTAAAACCCACCACCCACGCAACCAACCCCCCCAAAAAAAATCCTAACTAAAAAAAACCTAAGCTCCTCATTGCCCTGAAAAGGGCATTTGGATGGGCATTGACCTTAAAAGGGCATTTAGCCCTTTTTCTGCCCAAAACCCTAACCTAAAAATAAAACCCACCCAATAAACCCTTAAAAAACCTAACACTAACCCCCGAAGATCCACTTACAGTTTTGAAGACCGGACATCCATCCTCAACGAAGCAGGGAGAAGTCTTCATCCAAGCGGCAAGAGGTCCTCAACGAAGCCGGGAGAAGTCTTCATCCAAGCCGGCAGAAGTGGTCCTCCAGACGGGCAGAAGTCTTCATCCAGAGGGCATCTTCTATCTTCATCCATCCAGAGTGGAGCGGGTCCATCTTCAAGACATCCGGCGCGGAGCATCCTCTTCTGTTGATGGCTAACGACAAATGAAGGTTCCTTTAAATTACGTCATCCAAGATGGCGTCCCTTGAATTCCGATTGGCTGATAGAATTCAGAATCAGCCAATCGGAATTAAAGGTGAAAAAATCCTATTGGCTGATCCAATCAGCCAATAGGATTGAGCTTGCATTCTATTGGCTGATTAGAACAGCGGGGGAATAGGGGTTAATAACTTTATTATAGTGGTGGCGATGTTGGGGAGCGGCGGAATAGGGGTTAATAACTTTTATTAGTGGCGGCGATGTTGGGAGCGACAGATTAGGGGTTAATAACTTTATTTCGGTGTCAGCGATGTCGGGGGCGGCGGATTAGGGGTGTTTAGACTAGGTGTTAGGGTGTTAGGTTTAAACGTAACTTTTTTTTCCCTATAGACATCAATGGGGTTGCGTTACGGAGCTTTTCATTCCGCGCTTCAGGTGTTAGTTTTTTTTCTAACACTCTCTCCCCATTGATGTCTATGGGGAAAGTGTGCACAAGCACATATTGTCTGCCCTTTGGGTTTTGTGAGGTACGGATCTTAACGCCACCATATCGCATGCACAAGGAGGCTTTTCAGAAACTTGTAATGGCATTCGTTTCACATCCTCTATAGCGCAAAACTCGTAATCTAGGCATAAGTGTTTTACTTTATAAAAGCACAAAGCTTACATAGGTGATGTTTCATACGTTTTTATTTACCATCACTTTAACCAGTTTAATGTGAAGTGTTTAACAAGTTTTTTTTTGTTAATCATTACTTGCAGCGACATAGTGGATCGCTTTGTTCGGGTTGCGCAGCAACGGGAGGGGCATGACATAAGCAGACTGTGCCAGACCTCACTGGGACACCACTGCAATGCTAGAAAGTCCAAGGGGTGATTTGCTTTTTGCATCTGAGGACAGAGGAGACACACCAAAACGTCACACAATTTGATAATATTAAAATCCCAGCGATTGCCTCTCTGTTATGAAGATTTGCCTTTAATTTCGGAGTGCACCCTTGGTGGATAGTTAATGCAATTACTGACTAAGGGAAATTGATATATATGTGTGTGTGTGAATGTTGTTGTATCCACACATTATTGTAATCCATCAACCAGCGTGCAGGAACAGTTAAAGGGACAGTATACACTCATTTTCATATAACTGCATGTAATAGACTCTACTATAAAGAATAAGATGCACAGTCAGATACTGATATAAAAATCCAGTATAAAACTGTTTAAAAACTTACTTAGAAGCTGTCAGTTTGGCTCTGTTGAAAAGGCAGTTGGAAAGCCCACTGCAAGTGGCAAATAAGACCCTCCCCTCCCTCCCCCTTCTTTTGCATATAAAAAGACCCTTTACACAAACAGGAGCAAGCTGGAGAAAGTAGCTGACGGTATTCAAATAAAACTTTGGGGCTTGGTTAGGAGTCTGAAAATCAGAGAAATGTTATTTAAAAATAAGCAAAACTATACATTTTTTAAATAAACAAACTTTATGGGCTTTATAAATAGATCATCTACAACACATTTATGCAAAGAAAAAATGAGTGTATAATGGCCCTTTAATGATTCCAAAAGTAGAGGGATCTGCACTCTTTGGATTTGTAGAAAGCTTTAGCAATTTATTGTGAAATCAGAGGCTGATGAAGGGCGCAGTGAAGCCAAAATGTAACTGTTTTTACAATAAATTGCTAGATGTGACTGCGGATCCATAAATATATATTCTATTCTCACAATTGGATAAAACAAGAATTAAGCCAAATGTAATTGATGTGTAATAAATGAGTTTTACATCCTTTTAACACAACAAAGAAATGCACAGAGACAAAGGGCTCCATTTATTAAAGGGACATAAAAAAAACATTTTTTTTTTTCTTCTTAAAATTCCATGGCCCAGATTACGAGTTTTGCGTTAGAGGCTATGCGGTGCTAACATGAACCCCGAGTCTAAACACCCCTAATATTACACTTATTAACCCCTAATCTGCCGCCCCCGACATCGCCGACACCTAAATTATAATTATTAACCCCTAATCTGCCACTCCAGACACCGCCGCCACCTACATTATAGTTATGAACCCCTAATCTACTGCCCCCAACATCGCTGAAACCTACATTATATTTATTAACCCCTAATCTGCCGCCCCCAATGTCGCCGCCACCTACCTACACTTATTAACCCCTAATCTACCGCCCCCAACGTCGCCACCACTATAATAAACATATTAACCCCTAAACCGCCACACTCCCGCCTCGCAAACATTAGTTAAATATTATTAACCCCTAATATGCCGGCCCTAACATCGCCGCCACCTACCTACATTTATTAACCCCTAATCTAATATATTAAATATATTAACCCCTAAACCTAAGTCTAACCATAAACCTAACACCCCCTAACTTAAATATAATTTAAATAAATCGAAATAAATATTACTATCATTAATTAAATTATTTAAAACTAAATACTTACCTGAAAAATAAACCATAAGATAGCTATAATATAACTAATAGTTACATTGTAGCTATCTTAGGATTTATTTTTATTTTACAGGCAAGTTTGTATTTATTTTAACTAGGTAGAATAGTTATTAAATAATTATTAACTATTTAATAGTTATTAACTATTTAATAACTACCTAGCTAAAATAAAGACAAAATTACCTGTAAAATAAAAACACCTAACACTACACTATAATTATATAAATTAACTAAATTAAATACAATTATCTAAATTAAATTAGCTAAAGTACAAAAAAAAAACACACTAAATTACAGAAAATAATAAACAAATTACAGATATTTAAACTAATTACACCTAATCTAATAGCCCTATTAAAATAAAAAAGCCCCCCAAAATAAAAAAAACCTAGCCTAAACTAAACTACCAATAGCCCTTAAAAGGGCCTTTTGCGGGGCATTGCCCCAAAGTAATCAGCTCTTTTACCTGTAAAAAAAAATACAAACAACCCCCCAAAAGTAAAACCCACCACCCACACAACCAACCCCCCAAATAAAATACTAGCTAGAAAAACCTAAGCTCCCCATTTCCCTGAAAAGGGTATTTGGATGGGCATTGCCCTTAAAAGGGCAGTTAGCTCTTTTGCAAGCCCAAATCCCTAATCTAAAAAATAAACCCACCCAATACACCCTTAAAAAAAACCTAACACTAACCCCCTGAAGATCGACTTACCGGGAGACGTCTTCACCCAAGCCGGGCGAAGTGGTCCTCCAAACGGGCAGAAGTCTTCATCCAAGCCGGGCAGAAGTAGTCCTCCAGACGGGCAGAAGTCTTCATCCAGACGGCATCTTCTATCTTCATTCATGCGGAGCGGCTCCATCTTCAAGACATCCGACGCAGAGCATCCTCTTCTTCCAATGACTAAAACAGAATGAAGGTCTTGGAAGGGCGTCCAGGCCAGGGGCTTTATTAGAGGAAAGATTCTGGATTGCATTGACAACTTCTAAGTCAGAGATCGGAGAGTAGAGGGTTTCTAGTAGGTCGGGGGTTAGGGACGGGAAGGATATTTTATTCCAAAAATCTTCACGTTCAAGATTGTTTGAGGCCTTGGGGGAGTATAAATCCTTATAATACTCAGAGAACACCTTCAACAGTTTTTCTGCTGATTTAAATTGCTTACCTTCAGTATATATGGAGTCGATCATAGAAGGGCCTTTATCTTGTTTAAGCAGTTTTGCAAGAAGTTTCCCTCTTTTATTTCCATAGTAATATAACAGCTTGGAATCTAAGGTCCCTCTGAATAGCCCTATGCAAGAGGAAGGAGTCTCTTTCCCCCAGAGGTGTATCTAGTCCAATTTACTGGGGTTTTCTCATAAATATATCAATTGTATGAGTTTGAGACTGCTCTCAGCAGTTCCCTTTCCCTTACTTTAAGTTTCTTAGTCCTAGCGATACTGTATGCTAATATTTCCTCCCTGGGAACCACTTTTGCTGTTTCCCAAAATAGTGCAGGCCGAGCAATATATTCCTGGTTAAATAGAGTAAACTCATGAAATTTAGCATTAAGCCAGTTTATAAATTTGAGGTCAGAAACTAAATACAGAGGGAAAGAGAAACGAACATTCCTGTGAACAGGGTAATCCGGCTGAAAATCAAGAAAGATCGGAGCATAATTAGAGATACTAATTTGTAGAATCCCTGCTAAAACATTTGATTTGCATAATCTTTCATCTAACAAGAGTAAATCTATTCTTGACAGTGATTTATTTGCCTTAGAAAGGCATGTAATGTCTCTAAGATCGGGATTTTGTGATCTCCAGATGTCGCATACCCTCAGATTATGAAAAAGCCTAGTGAATAGCTTTGATTCCAAGTTGTCTCTTTTAGTTTTCATGGGGATGGGGTTCTGTCTTAGCCTTTCAAGGGGATATCGCGGGGCCATGTTAAAATCACCTCCTAGAATCAAATAACCTTCTGCAAAAGATATGATCTTAGATTGTAGTGTTTCCCAAAAGGAGAAATTAAAAACTTTGGGAGCATAGATATTACAGAATGTGTACAGTATTATCGCTATCTTAACTTTTACCATTAGGTATCTACCCTCCTCATCAGTGTCGACCTGTAGAACTTCATAGCTTAGCTTTTTTCCCAGGAGGATTGCTACACCACTTTTCCTCTTCAGAGTGGAGGAAAATAAGACTTCCTTAACCCAGGAAGATTTAAGCTTGAGGGTTTCATCAGCTTTTAAGTGGGTTTCCTGTATGAAAGCGATATCAGTGTTAATTCTCCTTAGGTGAGATATTATTAATTTTCGTTTGATGGGAGATGTGAGGCCTCCCATGTTCCAGGAGTTCAATTTAAAACTGCCTGCCGTACCCATCATTTAAAAAAAAGAGAGAAAAAAACACAAACACAATACCCCACTTAAAAACAAAACAAATCAGAGGGACACTACCCGTAGTTCCCTCCAAAACCTTATGCTCAAAAGGATTGGCCATATATGAGAAAGATATCTCCGGTGTAAATATAATTATATTCTAATTCCAGTATTATCCTGAAGGATATGTCTTATCATAACATTTTTCTGCATCTAGGCAGAATCAAAGAAGTGTGTGTGGCTGTCTATCAGTAGTTTCAACCTTGCTGGATACACTAGGGTTGCCCGGAGACCCTGGTTTATAAATTTTGTACAAGTTGGAGCAAGCTCCCTCCTCTTTGCTGCCGTCTCTACAGAATAATCCTGAAACAGTAGGATTTTTACATCTCCTAGATATATGGGCTGATGTTTACGGAAGGCTTGTAATAATGTAACTTTATGTTGGAAATTTAGAACCTTGCCTATGACTTGCCTAGGTCTCATATTAATTTTGTTCAATATGAATGGGCCTATCCTGTGGGCCCTTTCTAGAACTATATGAGGATCGGTCTCTGGTATTTGCTGGAGCTTGGGTAACGTGACTGTTAAGAATTTATCTAAATCCCCATTCTGCTTCTCTTCTAGATTAACTTGTATTTTCAGAAGTGAAGTATTTGTAGATTCTAGATTAGCATTATTACCCATAGTAAGATCTTCAAGATCCAAGATTCTTTGCTCAACTTCAGAGAGTCTGGAGGCAAATTGTTTTACTTCATTAGATAAGGATGCAATATCTTGTTTGATCTCGTTTTAAAGGATATCAAATTTAGGAGCCAAAGTTTCCGAAACACTAGAGACTAACGATTGGATATCTAAAGGCTCAACCATAGGTGGAGGATTAGCAATAGCTAATTGTGTATCTGTCGAGGTTTCAAGAATAGCTTTATTCTTCTTGTCTCTTTGTCTGCCCGCCATAACTAAGGGTGAAGTCTTAGGGTGACTGTGTAAGAATTTGTCCAATTGTTTGTGGGTAATGCCAAAAATAAAAAAAAAGAGGTGAATTGTGAAGAAAAGAAGCTAGTGGAGAGAGGGGTGGTGACCCCCAAACAGGTGGCAGAAAGGGAAAAAAAAGAGAAGGAAAAGCAAAACAGAACAGACCCTCTACGAGGGAATAAGAAGGGTGGTGTTGACCCTAGCAGCAAAACCGTAAATAGGGAGAGGGGAATTTAATCCTCTCTACAGTGTGAGATATGTGCCAAATTGTGATAAGTGAGATCAAAGTGCCATACTCAAAGAGGTGTAATGTGCTAGTGAAAATAGAGAAAGTAAAGTGAAATCATAGTTTTCTATGAAACAGTTTTGAGAGGGGATATGTAGAGAATATATCTCCACCAAGATTCTACGCCTATGTTGCAATCTCCACCAAGATCTACCAGGTTCAGTAAATACTAAATCCGTCATAGGATACCAAGAATCTAGTAACACTTCTAACAGAAAGGGTAGTTAATATAACTCTCTTGCAGATATGAGTAAGGCCGTGTAGTATGCTAAAGTTGGAAAAATTACCTTGGTAAAAAAAAGCAAGCTATTTCAAATAGACATATCTTAAACAGCCCTATTCTCCTTTTTTAAGAAGAAATGGAGATTCTAATAATACATAGATACCACTACCAAGTGCTTCTTATTAGCCTAGCTCAAGGAGAATTATAACAGTGCAGTGCCCAATCTGGGGGACCTTAATCTAAATTGAGTTATCAAGAAAAAAATAGAAAAAAATGAATTATATAATTGATTAAGGTTCTCAGATAGCTCTATCAGTAGTACATTTAAGTAGATAGCTG
Organism: Bombina bombina; assembly: GCF_027579735.1. Classification (NCBI taxonomy): domain Eukaryota; kingdom Metazoa; phylum Chordata; class Amphibia; order Anura; family Bombinatoridae; genus Bombina; species Bombina bombina. The sequence continues at coordinate 532,992,415 of NC_069502.1, read as the reverse complement.
TATATTGAGAAACCACAAATGAAACTGAATAATACAGCTAACAAATATACTCCTTTTTCGTCTTTTTTTTTCTCCCCCCTTTTCCCCCTCCTTCCCTCTCTACCCTTCTATTTCCCCCTCCTATTTTCCCCCTTCTCTCTCTCTTAGTGTTTTCCCCTCTTACTATTTCCTATTTCTACCCCTCGAGAGGGATATCATACAGAAAATAGGTTAAATCAGAAACATATAAAGAGATATATATATATGGACAAGAAAACCATATATTTCATATGACATTAGAATAAGGGGAGTAAGTTCCATGTGATAGAGTTCATTTTATAGACAGCGTCCCTTATCAGCAGATAGATAAGTTGAGGGATGAGAGTCCTTGTTTAATATAACTCAGGAAGACAGGGCTTCTCTTTTATGGGCCCAGAAAACACGGGAAAAGCATAGGGAGGGAGCTCTGTTTAGGGGATATCCGTGGAAGGGGGAAGGAACAAACTCGGTCCAAGCAAGGACAGTAACCCCAGTACTGGTAATTAGGGAGTAGCTTGCAAGCAGTTACCGTTCAGGGGGGGTCCCCAAAAAGTGGTTAATTATAAAGCCAAGCACAGAAAGAGCACCTTGAGACCTTCTGTATAGCACTAATGCAGGAGCAGGGCCTCCGAAGTGCAAAGGCAGGACGAGCCACCCCTCACTCAGCGGCGATACCTTAGGATACCAGCACAGGAAAGCTACTCCTGTAGAGAGGAACAGAGCAGACTCAGGCTTTCTGGGAGACGTTCAGCCTCAACCCCGGCACACAGGCATACCAGGCACCTGGACAACCCCCCTCTCGCAGCACTGGTGGGAGGGGGAGATGGTGCGGTCCGAGCAGGAGCGGCAGCCTCAGTGGAGAAGTCGGGGAGCAACCCAGAGTCGACAATCAAACAAGCAGCCCGCTTGATGCCAAATGACAAGCGAAGGGGGAGGCAACCATACAAGGGAGAGATGCCTCAACACTCTCTCCACGGCTTCCACGGAGAGATTGGGAGGTCAGCAGGAAAATTGAATCTTCCCGTCATGACATCCTCTGGAATGTGAAATGAAGGTAGCTGGCTATAAATTTTGCTCCGACTTCCAATCTGTAGCTTCTGGATGCGGTGAATACGGACCTTTGTTCAGTGGAGCCCCTATCCAGGGGTGTAGAATCGTGAGGTTGTCCTGAATGGCTCTTGCTAGTTGGCATCAGCTGCAACTTTAATGCAGAAAGCAGGGTAAATCCACCCTCACGCAGCACCCGTGGGAGGGGGGAGAAAGATAGTACCAGCTGATAACCTTCACACTTATAGATGTTTTTTATGCGATAGAGATCCAAAAAAGTAAACTGGGATATAGCAGATTGAAGAAACAGCCAATCCTTTCAAGCGCTGTAGTACACAGCACAGTGCGATGGTAAGGCACTTCTGGAGCTTCGGTAGCGGTAACAATTAGACTAGGCAAGCCGCCCAAGGTCTGGGGTTTTCGGCGCAAAAATCCTCTGCCAACAGCTCGCAAGGAAGCACAGAGCAGGTGTTTCACCTGACCTTACACACTCACGCTCCTTCCCCCGGAAATCGAGTCAGGGCATGTCAAGAACATGCAATTTTAAACAACTTTCCAATTTACTTCTATTAGGTAATTTGCTTCATTCTCTTGATATCCTTTGTTGAAAAGCATATCTAAATATGCTCAATAGCTGCTGATTAGTGGTTGCACATATATGTCTTGTGTGATTGGCTCACCCATGTGCATTGCTATTTCTTTATCAAAGGAAAGCTAAATAATGAAGCAAATTAGATAATAGAAGTAAATTGAAATGTTGTTTAAAATTGCTTTATCTATCTGATAAATGTTAGAAAAAAATGTGGGTTTCATGTCCCTTTAAGTATAGAAACTTTCAATATAGTTTGGGATACCACAGGCAAAAAATGCCAATATAAAGGCAAAGGATCTATCTGTAAGCAATTGAATACACTCCAGCAGGTACAATGGATAATTGGGAATAAATTCAAGGGGAAATGTTCCTTTAAGCATTTACATTTGTAGATGCTTTTAGTCCACAAAAATGCAACAACTATTTGCTTTAATTTGTTCTTTTTGATTCCGAAAAGTGTTATTTAACATTCTTAAATGCTTTAACGTTAGGTTAAGGTAAACATTATCTTGAATACACCAAGATCCAGTTTGTCTTAACTACAATTCAATATTTTACAAAACACTTGAGGTAAAATTGATCATGCAAGTTACAATGATTTAATGATAGTTTGCCAAAACTTTAGACTGATGAAAAGCCCAGAGAAAAAGGAAACATTTGTCTAGTTTTCTGCTAAGTAACAAATAATTAAGTCTTAGATGTCATGAAATGGAATTTAAAATGTAATATATCTTAGCAGGGAATATTGACTTAAGAAGAGGTGAAGTTAATAACTATAGAATCACAGCACGTAAAAACATCTATTCCTTGAAAAATGCAAAAAGGGCACTTTACTAAATACAAGTCTGGTGACATATAATTAAAGGGAACTATAAGCTCAGCAGTTTTACCCAAATGCTAATTAAACTGTTATGGAAGAACAATTACAGTAACGTTTGCACTGAGATTATTGTGAGTGAATAGACAAGACTCTAAAAAAGCAGGTGTCCATTAAAGAGACACTAAACCCGCATTTTTTTCTTTCATTATTCATATAGAGCATGCAATTTTAAGCAACTTTCTAATTTACTCTTATTATCAATTTGTCTTTGTTCTCTTGCTATCTTTATTTGAAAAGAGATGGCCCATTTTTGGTTTAGCACCTGGGTAGCCCTTGCCGATTGGTGGCTAAATGTAAATGAAAAAAAAAATGCGCAAACGACCTTGCATTTTTGTTTCCCCCATAGAAGTCAAAGGAGAAAAAAAAGAGTAAAAAAAAACAAATCTAACACCCTACCATAAGCCCCTAGCCTATTAACTCCTAAACTGCCATCATCGCAAACACTAATTAAAACTATTAACCACTAAACTGCCATCCCCCCACATCGCAAAGTACCTAAATAAACTATTAACCCTTAAACCACCACACCCGCATTGCAAAGTTATAAACTAACATCTAAACCCCCTAACCTAACACCCCCTAAAGTAACCTAAATTAAAATACCCCTAAATTCACAAAAAACAATCTACCTTAAAAAAAAACCCAAAAATCAAATTACCTGTAAAATTATCTAAAAAACTAATCTAACCTTTTAAAATAAAACCCCTAACATTACAGAAAAATAAAAAAACCTAATATTACACAAAATAAAAAAGTAATTACCAAAAATAAAAAATGTACAACCACAAAATAATAATAATAGAGCTGCAACAACTAATCGATATAATCGATAATAATCGATTATGAAAACAGTTGTCAACGAATCTCATAATCTATTAGTTGGTTTGCAATTAGTTGGTCTGTGCACAGCACCAGCTGCTTCACTCCGATGAGCTCCTGCACATGATATTGTGTTCTATGGTTATGCCCTTAGCCTAAAGGACGTCTACAGATGTTTACTTTCCAGTTTTTCAGGACAGTATAAGTTTCTTTTTAAGTTTACAAAATAAGCTATATAAATATTAAGGAAATTGAAACGAGCCAAGATAGAGAGAATAAGAAGTGTAGTAAACAAAATTATATGTTGCTGAGGATGTTATAAATAATAACGTAAGTTTATATCCATGGGTGTTATTTTTGTTATTTTTTCATTTTTCTTTCTTTAAGGCTTTATATACACTTTGTATTTCCAGCTTGTATTATTGTTAAGGAAAATTATTTTGATGATGACGAAGGAATCCAGGAAATTGGATGGAGTCCTTCTGTGGACTACTATGGACTTTAATTTAAATATGAGCAAACTTTTTTTCTTTTTCTTTTCTTTTTCTTTATGTGTAAATGTGGAATAAAGCCTAAATAAAAATTTATAATAATAAAAAAAAAAAAAGTTTACTACTACTCCTGGCTTACAGTTGTGCTCATAAGTTTACATACCCTGGCAGAATTTATGATTTCTTTGCCATTTTTAAGAGAATATGAATAACACAAAAACTTTTCTTTTACTCATGGTTAGTGTTTGGCTGAGGCCATTAATTATCAATCAACTGTTTACTCTTTTTAAATCATAATGACAACAGAAACTACCAAAATGACCCTGATCAAAAGTTTACAAACCCTGGTGATTTTGGCCTGATAACATGCACACAAGTTGACACAAAGGGGTTTGAATGGCTATTAAAGGTAACCATCCTCACCTGTGATCTGTTTGCTTGTAATTAGTGTGTGTGTATAAAAACAGAATTTATGTTTACCTGATAAATTACTTTCTCCAACGGTGTGTCCGGTCCACGGCGTCATCCTTACTTGTGGGATATTCTCTTCCCCAACAGGAAATGGCAAAGAGCCCAGCAAAGCTGGTCACATGATCCCTCCTAGGCTCCGCCTACCCCAGTCATTCGACCGACGTTAAGGAGGAATATTTGCATAGGAGAAACCATATGGTACCGTGGTGACTGTAGTTAAAGAAAATAAATTATCAGACCTGATTAAAAAACCAGGGCGGGCCGTGGACCGGACACACCGTTGGAGAAAGTAATTTATCAGGTAAACATAAATTCTGTTTTCTCCAACATAGGTGTGTCCGGTCCACGGCGTCATCCTTACTTGTGGGAACCAATACCAAAGCTTTAGGACACGGATGAAGGGAGGGAGCAAATCAGGTCACCTAAATGGAAGGCACCACGGCTTGCAAAACCTTTCTCCCAAAAATAGCCTCAGAAGAAGCAAAAGTATCAAACTTGTAAAATTTGGTAAAAGTGTGCAGTGAAGACCAAGTCGCTGCCCTACATATCTGATCAACAGAAGCCTCGTTCTTGAAGGCCCATGTGGAAGCCACAGCCCTAGTGGAATGAGCTGTGATTCTTTCGGGAGGCTGCCGTCCGGCAGTCTCGTAAGCCAATCTGATGATGCTTTTAATCCAAAAAGAGAGAGAGGTAGAAGTTGCTTTTTGACCTCTCCTTTTACCGGAATAAACAACAAACAAGGAAGATGTTTGTCTAAAATCCTTTGTAGCATCTAAATAGAATTTTAGAGCGCGAACAACATCCAAATTGTGCAACAAACGTTCCTTCTTTGAAACTGGTTTCGGACACAGAGAAGGTACGATAATCTCCTGGTTAATGTTTTTGTTAGAAACAACTTTTGGAAGAAAACCAGGTTTAGTACGGAAAACCACCTTATCTGCATGGAACACCAGATAAGGAGGAGAACACTGCAGAGCAGATAATTCTGAAACTCTTCTGGCAGAAGAAATTGCAACTAAAAACAAAACTTTCCAAGATAATAATTTGATATCAACGGAATGCAAGGGTTCAAACGGAACCCCCTGAAGAACTGAAAGAACTAAATTGAGACTCCAAGGAGGAGTCAAAGGTTTGTAAACAGGCTTAATTCTAACCAGAGCCTGAACAAAAGCTTGAACATCTGGCACAGCAGCCAGTTTTTTGTGAAGTAACACCGACAAGGCAGAAATCTGTCCCTTCAGGGAACTTGCAGATAATCCTTTTTCCAATCCTTCTTGAAGGAAGGATAGGATCCTAGGAATCTTAACCTTGTCCCAAGGGAATCCTTTAGATTCACACCAACAGATATATTTTTTCCAAATTTTGTGGTAAATCTTTCTAGTTACAGGCTTTCTGGCCTGAACAAGAGTATCGATAACAGAATCTGAGAACCCTCGCTTCGATAAAATCAAGCGTTCAATCTCCAAGCAGTCAGCTGGAGTGAAACCAGATTCGGATGTTCGAACGGACCCTGAACAAGAAGGTCTCGTCTCAAAGGTAGCTTCCAAGGTGGAGCCGATGACATATTCACCAGATCTGCATACCAAGTCCTGCGTGGCCACGCAGGAGCTATCAAGATCACCGACGCCCTCTCCTGATTGATCCTGGCTACCAGCCTGGGGATGAGAGGAAAGGGCGGGAACACATAAGCTAGTTTGAAGGTCCAAGGTGCTACTAGTGCATCCACTAGAGCCGCCTTGGGATCCCTGGATCTGGACCCGTAGCAAGGAACTTTGAAGTTCTGACGAGAGGCCATCAGATCCATGTCTGGACTGCCCCACAGCTGAGTGACTTGGGCAAAGATTTCCGGATGGAGTTCCCACTCCCCCGGATGCAATGTCTGACGACTCAGAAAATCCGCTTCCCAATTTTCCACTCCTGGGATGTGGATAGCAGACAGGTGGCAGGAGTGAGACTCCGCCCATAGAATGATTTTGGTCACTTCTTCCATCGCTAGGGAACTCCTTGTTCCCCCCTGATGGTTGATGTACGCAACAGTTGTCATGTTGTCTGATTGAAACCGTATGAACTTGGCCCTCGCTAGCTGAGGCCAAGCCTTGAGAGCATTGAATATCGCTCTCAGTTCCAGAATATTTATCGGTAGAAGAGATTCTTCCCGAGACCAAAGACCCTGAGCTTTCAGGGATCCCCAGACCGCGCCCCAGCCCATCAGACTGGCGTCGGTCGTGACAATGACCCACTCTGGTCTGCGGAATGTCATCCCTTGTGACAGGTTGTCCAGGGACAGCCACCACCGGAGTGAGTCTCTGGTCCTCTGATTTACTTGTATCTTCGGAGACAAGTCTGTATAGTCCCCATTCCACTGACTGAGCATGCACAGTTGTAATGGTCTTAGATGAATGCGCGCAAAAGGAACTATGTCCATTGCCGCTACCATCAACCCGATCACTTCCATGCACTGAGCTATGGAAGGAAGAGGAACGGAATGAAGTATCCGACAAGAGTCTAGAAGTTTTGTTTTTCTGGCCTCTGTTAGAAAAATCCTCATTTCTAAGGAGTCTATAATTGGTCCCAAGAAGGGAACCCTTGTTGACGGGGATAGAGAACTCTTTTCCACGTTCACTTTCCATCCGTGAGATCTGAGAAAGGCCAGGACGATGTCCGTGTGAGCCTTTGCTTGAGGAAGGGACGACGCTTGAATCAGAATGTCGTCCAAGTAAGGTACTACAGCAATGCCCCTTGGTCTTAGCACAGCTAGAAGGGACCCTAGTACCTTTGTGAAAATCCTTGGAGCAGTGGCTAATCCGAAAGGAAGCGCCACGAACTGGTAATGTTTGTCCAGGAATGCGAACCTTAGGAACCGATGATGTTCCTTGTGGATAGGAATATGTAGATACGCATCCTTTAAATCCACCGTGGTCATGAATTGACCTTCCTGGATGGAAGGAAGAATAGTTCGAATGGTTTCCATCTTGAACGATGGAACCTTGAGAAACTTGTTTAAGATCTTGAGATCTAAGATTGGTCTGAACGTTCCCTCTTTTTTGGGAACTATGAACAGATTGGAGTAGAACCCCATCCCTTGTTCTCTTAATGGAACAGGATGAATCACTCCCATTTTTAACAGGTCTTCTACACAATGTAAGAATGCCTGTCTTTTTATGTGGTCTGAAGACAACTGAGACCTGTGGAACCTCCCCCTTGGGGGAAGTCCCTTGAATTCCAGAAGATAACCTTGGGAGACTATTTCTAGCGCCCAAGGATCCAGAACATCTCTTGCCCAAGCCTGAGCGAAGAGAGAGAGTCTGCCCCCCACCAGATCCGGTCCCGGATCGGGGGCCAACATTTCATGCAGTCTTGGTAGCAGTGGCAGGTTTCTTGGCCTGCTTTCCTTTGTTCCAGCCTTGCATTGGTCTCCAAGCTGGCTTGGCTTGAGAAGTATTACCCTCTTGCTTAGAGGACGTAGCACCTTGGGCTGGTCCGTTTCTACGAAAGGGACGAAAATTAGGTTTATTTTTTTGCCTTGAAAGGCCGATCCTGAGGAAGGGCGTGGCCCTTACCCCCAGTGATATCAGAGATAATCTCTTTCAAGTCAGGGCCAAACAGCGTTTTCCCCTTGAAAGGAATGTTAAGTAGCTTGTTCTTGGAAGACGCATCAGCCGACCAAGATTTCAACCAAAGCGCTCTGCGCGCCACAATAGCAAACCCAGAATTCTTAGCCGCTAACCTAGCCAATTGCAAAGTGGCGTCGAGGGTGAAAGAATTAGCCAATTTGAGAGCATTGATTCTGTCCATAATCTCCTCATAAGGAGGAGAATCACTATCGACCGCCTTTATCAGCTCATCGAACCAGAAACATGCGGCTGTAGCGACAGGGACAATGCATGAAATTGGTTGTAGAAGGTAACCCTGCTGAACAAACATCTTTTTAAGCAAACCTTCTAATTTTTTATCCATAGGATCTTTGAAAGCACAACTATCCTCTATGGGTATAGTGGTGCGTTTGTTTAAAGTGGAAACCGCTCCCTCGACCTTGGGGACTGTCTGCCATAAGTCCTTTCTGGGGTCGACCATAGGAAACAATTTTTTAAATATGGGGGGAGGGACGAAAGGAATACCTGGCCTCTCCCATTCTTTATTAACAATGTCCGCCACCCGCTTGGGTATAGGAAAAGCTTCTGGGAGCCCCGGCACCTCTAGGAACTTGTCCATTTTACATAGTTTCTCTGGGATGACCAACTTGTCACAATCATCCAGAGTGGATAATACCTCCTTAAGCAGAATGCGGAGATGTTCCAACTTAAATTTAAATGCAATCACATCAGGTTCAGCCTGTTGAGAAATGTTCCCTGAATCAGTAATTTCTCCCTCAGACAAAACCTCCCTGGCCCCATCAGACTGTGGGTTAGGGGCCCTTCAGAGATATTAATATCAGCGTCGTCATGCTCTTCAGTATCTAAAACAGAGCAGCCGCGCTTACGCTGACAAGTGTTTATTTTGGCTAAAATGTTTTTGACAGAATTATCCATTACAGCCGTTAATTGTTGCATAGTAAGGAGTATTGGCGCGCTAGATGTACTAGGGGCCTCCTGAGTGGGCAAGACTCGTGTAGACGAAGGAGGGAATGATGCAGTACCATGCTTACTCCCCTCACTTGAGGAATCATCTTGGGCATCATTGTCATTATCACATAAATCACATTTATTTAAATGAATAGGAATTCTGGCTTCCCCACATTCAGAACACAGTCTATCTGGTAGTTCAGACATGTTAAACAGGCATAAACTTGATAACAAAGTACAAAAACGTTTTAAAATAAAACCGTTACTGTCACTTTAAATTTTAAACTGAACACACTTTATTACTGCAATTGCGAAAAAACATGAAGGAATTGTTCAAAATTTATCAAATTTTCACCACAGTGTCTTAAAGCCTTAAAAGTATTGCACACCAAATTTGGAAGCTTTAACCCTTAAAATAACGGAACCGGAGCCGTTTTAAACTTTAACCCCTTTACAGTCCCTGGTATCTGCTTTGCTGAGACCCAACCAAGCCCAAAGGGGAATACGATACCAAATGACGCCTTCAGAAAGTCTTTTCTAAGTATCAGAGCTCCTCTCACATGCGACTGCATGCCATGCCTCTCAAAAACAAGTGCGCCACACCGGCGCGAAAATGAGGCTCTGCTTATGCTTTGGGAAAGCCCCTAAGGAATAAGGTGTCTAATACAGTGCCTACCGATATTATTATATCAAAATACCCAGATAAAATGATTCCTCAAGGCTAAATATGTGTTAATAATGAATCGATTTAGCCCAGAAAAAGTCTACAGTCTTAATAAGCCCTTATGAAGCCCTTATTTACGATCGTAATAAAAATGGCTTACCGGATCCCATAGGGAAAATGACAGCTTCCAGCATTACATCGTCTTGTTAGAATGTGTCATACCTCAAGCAGCAAGAGACTGCACACTGTTCCCCCAACTGAAGTTAATTGCTCTCAACAGTCCTGTGTGGAACAGCCATGGATTTTAGTTACGGTTGCTAAAATCATTTTCCTCATACAAACAGAAATCTTCATCTCTTTTCTGTTTCTGAGTAAATAGTACATACCAGCACTATTTCAAAATAACAAACTCTTGATTGAATAATAAAAACTACAGTTAAACACTAAAAAACTCTAAGCCATCTCCGTGGAGATGTTGCCTGTACAACGGCAAAGAGAATGACTGGGGTAGGCGGAGCCTAGGAGGGATCATGTGACCAGCTTTGCTGGGCTCTTTGCCATTTCCTGTTGGGGAAGAGAATATCCCACAAGTAAGGATGACGCCGTGGACCGGACACACCTATGTTGGAGAAAAGTCAATGAGTTTCTGGACTCCTGACAGACACTTGCATCTTTCATCCAGTGCTGCACTGACGTTTCTGGATTCTGAGTCATGGGGAAAGAAAAAGAATTGTCAAAGGATCTGCGGGAAAAAGGTAGTTGAACAATGTTTAGCCCATTGTTTGCCTTTTTTTTTTGTTTTAATTTATATTTTTAATTAATTGGAATATGTACCAAATTCAACCTCTGTAACTATATCTATATGTTATATATGGACTAGATATTGTTTCCCCTAACATTATAGTTGATTGTTTACCATTGCATATAGATATTCAAGATATTTTTATGTCAGAATGAAGTCCAGGCTTACTTTGTTAATAGGCCCCTTGCATTGGTGGAGAGCTAACAAAGATAAATAGCCCACCTTCGTGAAATTGGCAAAATCTTACTTATGCATCTCAGACACCGCAACCCCATCTGAGCGCCTCTCCTCTGCTGCAGGCAAAATAGCTTGCAAAAAAAGTATGCCAGCCTCAGCCAGGAGCATATTGACATGTTGACATTTTTGCATTTCAATGCAAAGTTTCTGAAAGAGTGAATAACAGAATTTTATAAACAGTGATACTCTACCTCTTACTAGTTCTTTCTCTTTTCAAACAGTTTGTGGATTTGTTTTGCTTAATTACAAAATGTGTTCTGCTGCTTAAAAAATTGGACCAACAGTTCTGTTAATGTTTTAAAGTTTAGTCTGAAGTTTATATTTATAACACTCATTGGCCCCTAGTTATCAAGCCGTCAACCTCAAATACGCTGGAATTCCGCAGCGTATTTGTGGCGAGGCTGATTCGCCTTAGTTATCAAGCCCTAGATACCGGCAAAAATAGAATTTAGTGACGTAAGCTTCGATCCGCCGGACTCAGTCCGACACAGATCGATTCTTACGTCACTCCAGATGTTCCGCACACAAGTGCGGCACAATCTGACTACTTTTGCTAGTTATCAAAAAACTAGCAGGTACGCTCGGCACTTTTGATGAATTATAACAGGCTGAATTATCACAGGCTCTAAAAGAGCTCCCCAATGGAAAAAGCCCGGGCCCAGATGGCTTACCATTAGATATTATAGAACATTCTTTACAATTTTGGCTCCACATATGTTACAATTATTTAATAACCTAGGAGATAGCTCCACACTGGCAGGCTCGATGCTAGAGGCACACATATCGATTATCCCCAAACCTGGCAAAGCACCTACAACACCGGGAAATTTCCGCCCAATATCTTTATTAAACACAGACATAAAGATCCTGGCCAAAATACTAGCGAGAAGGCTCAATGTGCTCCTCCCTGATCTCATTTCAACAGATCAAGTGGGCTTTGTACCCGGCAGAGAGGCACGTGATAACACCACGAAAGTGCTGCAGTTTCTCAACCATGCCAGAGTGCAGGAAATACCGATGGCACTCTTTTCGACTGACGCAGAGAAGGCCTTCGACCGGGTCGACTGGCTCTTCCTGCGTCGGGCCATGGAGGCGATGAATTTTGGTAATTCTTTTCTCAATAAGACATTCGCGCTATACACATCTCCTGTCAAAGGATCTGTGGGAAAAAGGTAGTTGAACAATGTTTAGCCCATTGTTTGCCTTTTTTTTGTTTTAATTTATATTTTTAATTAATTGGAATATGTACCAAATTCAACCTCTGTAACTATATCTATATGTTATATATGGACTAGATATTTTTTCCCCTAACATTATAGTTGATTGTTTACCATTGCATATAGATATTCAAGATATTTTTATGTCAGAATGAAGTCCAGGCTTACTTTGTTAAAAGGCCCCTTGCATTGGTGGAGAGCTAACAAAGATAAATAGCCCACCTTCGTGAAATTGGCAAAACCTTACTTATGCATCTCAGACACCGCAACACCATCTGAGCGCCTCTCCTCTGCTGCAGGCAAAATAGCTTGCAAAAAAAGTATGCCAGCCTCATCCAGGAGCATATTGACATGTTGACATTTTTGCATTTAAATGCAAAGTTTCTGAAAGAGTGAATAACAGAATTTTATAAACAGTGATACTCTACCTCTTACTAGTTCTTTCTCTTTTCAAACAGTTTGTGGATTTGTTTTGCTTAATTACAAAATGTGTTCTGCTGCTTAAAAAATTGGACCAACAGTTCTGTTAATGTTTTAAAGTTTTAGTTTGAAGTTTATATTTATAACACTCATTGGCCCCTAGTTATCAAGCCGTCAACCTCAAATACGCTGGAATTCCGCAGCGTATTTGTGGCGAGGCTGATTCGCCTTAGTTATCAAGCCCTAGATACCGGCAAAAGTAGAATTTAGTGATGTAAGCTTCGATCCGCCGGACTCAGTCCGACACAGATCGATTCTTACGTCACTCCAGATGTTCCGCACACAAGTGCGGCACAATCTGACTACTTTTGCTAGGTATCAAAAAACTAGCAGGTACGCTCGGCACTTTTGATGAATTATCACAGGCTGAATTATCACAGGCTCTAAAAGAGCTCCCCAATGGAAAAAGCCTGGGCCCAGATGGGCTTACCATTAGATATTATAGAACATTCTTTACAATTTTGGCTCCACATATGTTACAATTATTTAATAACCTAGGAGATAGCTCCACACTGGCAGGCTCAATGCTAGAGGCACACATATCGATTATTCCCAAACCTGGCAAATCACCTACAACACCGGGAAATTTCCGCCCAATATCTTTATTAAACACAGACATAAAGATCCTGGCCAAAATACTAGCGAGAAGGCTCAAAGTGCTCCTCCCTGATCTCATTTCAACAGATCAAGTGGGCTTTGTACCCGGCAGAGAGGCACGTGATAACACCACGAAAGTGCTGCAGTTTCTCAACCATGCCAGAGTGCAGGAAATACAGATGGCACTCTTTTCGACTGACGCAGAGAAGGCCTTCGACCGGGTCGACTGGCTCTTCCTGCGTCGGGCCATGGAGGCGATGAATTTTGGTAATTCTTTTCTCAATAAGACATTCGCGCTATACACATCCCCTAGCGCCCGAGTAAGGTTAAACGGCACACTGTCAGAAGCATTCAAAATTACGAATGGTACCAGGCAGGGGTGCCCTTTGTCCCCCCTTCTGTTTGCGATCTCGATAGAGGCCTTGGCCCATAAAGTCAGACACAACCCTAAAATAACGGGTGTAAAGGTGGTAGACACAGAGCATAAACAGGCTCTGTATGCAGACAACATTTTGTATACCCTCACAAACGTCGACAATTCGGTACCGGAGCTCCTATCAGAGATAGAGACATATGGAAACCTTTCCAACTTCCATCTTAACCTCAACAAGTCGGAACTCCTTAACATCAGTGCACCCCCAGAGCAAATACAGCAATTGAAGTCAGACTTTAAAGTCTCGGTAAACACTAGACAATTAAGATACTTAGCTATATATCTCACATCTAAGCCCCAAGACCTATACAAAGATAACTACATAAGATTACGAAATGAGATCATAAGAGACTTATCTTCCTGGAAAAATAAACCACTCACCTGGCTGGGCAAGATAGGTGTAGTAAAGATGAATATCCTCCCCCGTATCCTTTACTTATTGCAGACAGTCCCGATCTCGCTCCCGAGGGAATATATACCTCAGCTACAAAAGACACTTGAACAATTTGTGTGGTCAAGTACAAAACCAAGAGTTTCTAGGAGAACAATGTATTTACCTAGGGATAAGGGAGGTCTGGGATTTCCAGATTTGTCAGCCTATAGGCAAGCTATATTATTACAGCGTATAGTTGAATGGTCTCAAAACACAACACATAAAGCGTGGGTCAGATTAGATGGACAAATTTTTAAACTTAATAATGTAGGCACATTAGCATGGATCCCATCATCACAACGACCCAAGATACTAAGCAAATACCAGATAACCCCGGAAATACTAAATGAATGGGATAAAGTAGTAGCCACTAACTCACATATTTCATCCAGAACCTCCCCACTTTTACCAATCATTGAAAACCCTGAATTACCATACTATAAGATCGGAACACGCCCCGGCAGACCTTACCACCTCAAAACCGGCTGTCTATACAATATCTTAGAGAATGGCAAATTTTATACTCAACAACAGATGATTGCGATAGATTGCAATATATTTTCTTCATGGTTAAGGTACAACCAAATGGTACACTTCTTAACACGCCACACACACAAAGACGAGCTGGGAAGGAATCCCACACCCTTTGAGCACTTATGTATAGCAAACAGACCACAAAGACGGTTAATCTCACTCATATACAAATTAGTGTCTGACCCCCCTGACGGCCCACTCCTCACTTACACGAGAACATGGAACAGGGAGCTTAGCACAGATGTAGACAAAGAGTCATGGCTAAAATCATTTCTATTGACAAAACACTCATCGGTTTCAGCAAATGTACAGGAGATACACCTGAAACTACTGTGTAGATGGTATCTCACGCCAACTAGACTTCATAGGCTATACCCCAGGGCTAGCTCTCTGTGTTGGAGAGGGTGCGGGGAACCTGGCTCACTCCTCCATATCTGGTGGTCCTACCCGAGGATAATGGGCTTCTGGACAGAGGTGATCGCACATGTTACAGAAAAACTGAAAGTTAACGTCCCCTGCACCCCGGACACGATGCTTCTTCTGAACATCCCAAAAATCACAGAACCACACAAACAAGCGCTTATGTTGATAATGCTCACAGGAGCTAAAAACTAATCCCACAAAAATGGAAAACACAGAACATTCCAACACTAGAGGAATGGCGTATTGCAGTAGAGGACCTATTGGTGCTCGAAAGGCTACACTATATTAAGACAAGCCAAGTGGCAACACATGAAATGATGCTAGCCAGTTGGAGGGGTACATCTGTCTAACCGGCGGGATATTAGGGCGCACTCATGTAGTCTGAGCCACCTGGGGTTTTTTTGGGGGGTTTTTTTTTTCACCCTCCCCCTCCTACCTACCCCTGCAGACTTCTCCTTTTCTCTCCCTTTATACCTCTTCTGAATCTCTTACTCTATGGAATATCTTCTGGCATGCCTGGTCAGTTAAATTACTTGTTTACTGTTTAGAAATAACCTTACTGTTTAAGGAAAACTGTTAAAAACTCAAGCTTATAAATGGAACGCAAGCATCTGGTTAATCCAAAACTTCTGAACTGTACCTACATTGAGACTTAATTTTGTTCACAAAAGAGCAAGCCTGGTCAAATGGACCTTTCGTTACTCATTGTATCTACGATGCTTGTTGTTTCTATTTTACTTTATTGTATTGTTGAATGTTTTGTACAATAAAGCTTGTTTTAAAAAAAAAACAAACAAACAAAAAAAACAACGATCAGGGGCGCGATCCGATATACGGTGCAGGTTTCGGCACAAACATGGAAACCTGCGCTGCCCGTAGTTTCAGCTCGCAACTCGAGCTATCCCATATATGGTGCCGTCAGAGGCTAAAGTGACGTAAGTCTGACAAACCAGCGATGTCCAGAAATCTGCGTAAGTACAAATTTCTGGAGTCGCCAGTGACTTACGGCACTTTAGAAACTGCTGCCGCATAAAAAACCTGACAAAGTTATTAAATCACCCATACTGTCTAACACGTCTCCTAAACATAGCCCGACACGTCTAACCCTCTATCCACTATCCCCCCTCACTCTCCTAATAATAATAAATGTATTAACCCCTAAACCGCCACTCCCGGACCCCGCCGCCACCTACATTATCTATATTACCCCCTAAAGTGACCCCCCTACACCGCTACCTATTTTATCTATATTACCCCCTAATGTGAGCCCCCTATACCGCTGCTACCTATTTTATCTATATTACCCCCTAATGTGAGCCTTATACACCGCCGCTACCTATTTTATCTATATTACCCAATAATGTGAGCCCCTTACACCGCCGCTACCTATTTTATCTATATTACCCCCTAATGTGAGCTCCTACACCGTCGCCATCTATATTACCTAACCCCTAATGTGAGCCCCTTACACCGCCGCCATCTATATTACCTACCCCTTAATGTGAGCCCCTTACACCGCCGCCATCTATATTACCTACCCCCTAATGTGAGCCCCTTACACCGCCGCCATCTATATTACCTACCCCCTAATGTGAGCCCCTTACACCGCCGCCATCTATATTACCTACCCCCTAATGTGAGCTCCTACCCCGCCGCCAGCTATATTAAAATTATTAACGCCTAATTTAATCCCCCTACACCACCGCCAGCTATATTAAATTAGTTAACCCCTAATTTAATCCCCCTACACTGCTGCCAGCTATATTAAATACATTAACCCCTAATCTAATTCCCCTAAAGTAATCACCTCTATTACCAGCCCTTAAAAGGGCTTTTTGCGTGACATTGCCCCAAAGTAACAGCTCTATTGCCAGCCCTTAAAAGGGTTTTTTGCGGGGCATGCCCCAAAGAAATCAGCTCTTTTACCAGCCCTTAAAAGGGCTTTTTGCAGGGCATTGTCACAAATAAATCAGCTCTTTTGCATCTAATCTAAATCCCCCTACACCGCCGCCACCTATAATAAATGTATTACCCCCTAATCTAATCCCCCTACACCGCCGCCACCTATATTAAATAGATTAACCCCTAATCTAATCCCCCTACACCGCCGCAAGCTATATTAACTATATTAACCCTAATTATATTAGGGTTAATATAGTTAATATAGTTATTATATTATGTATATTAACTATATTAACCCTAATTATATTAGGGTTAATATAGTTATTATCGTTATTATATTATATATATATTAAGTATAATAACCCTATCTAACTCTAATATCCCTAAATAAATTCTTATTAAAATAAATCTAATTAATATTATTAATTAAAATATTCCTATTTAAATCAAAATACTTACCTATAAAATAAACCCTTAGGTTTTTTTAAGGGGGGATTGGGTGGGTTAGAATAGGGGTATGTGGGTGGTGGGTTGTAATGGGGGGGGGTTATGTTTTTTTTACAGGCAAAAGAGCTGATTTCTTTGGGGCTGGTAATAGAGCTGTTAACGTTTGTAATTTAGATTAGGGTAGGGAATTTTTTTTTATTTTGGGGGGCTTTGTTATTTTATTAGGGGGCTTAGAATAGGTGTAATTAGCATAAAATTCTTGTAATCTTTTTTATTTTTTGTAATTTAGTGTTTGTTTTTTTGTAATTTAGTTTAGTGTATTTAATTGTAGTTTAGTTTAGATATTTGTAGTTTATTTAATTTATTGATAGTGTAGGTGTATTTGTAACTTAGGTTAGGATTTATTTTACAGGTAAATTGGTAATTATTTTAACTAGGTAGCTATTAAATAGTTATTAACTATTTAATAGCTATTGTACCTAGCTAAAATAAATACCAAGTTACCTGTAAAATAAATATAAACCCTAAAATAGCTACAATGTAATTATTAATTACATTGTAGCTATCTTAGGGTTTATTTTATAGGTAACTATTTAGATTTAAATAGGAATATTTTAATTAATAATATTAATTAGATTTATTTTAATAATAATTTAGTTAGGGATGTTAGAGTTAGATAGGGTTATTGTACTTAATATATATATATATATATATATATATATATATATATATATATATATATATATATATATATAATATAATAACGATATTAACTATATTATCCCTAATATAATTAGGGTTAATATAGTTAATATAGCTGGCGGCGGTGTAGGGGGATTCGATTAGGTGTTAATCTATTTAATATAGGTGGCGGCGGTGTAGGGGGATTAGATTGGGGGTAATACATTTATTATAGGTGGCGGCGGTGTAGGGGGATTTAGATTAGATGCAAAAGAGCTGATTACTTTGTGACAATGCCCTGCAAAAAGCCCTTTTAAGGGCTGGCAATAGAGCAGTTACTTTGGGGCAATGTCACGCAAAAGGCCCTTTTAAGGGCTGGTAATAGAAGTGATTACTTTAGAGGGATTAGATTAGGGGTTAATGTATTTAATATAGCTGGCGGCGGTGTTGGGGGATTAGATTAGGGGTTAATTAATTGAATATAGATGGCGGCGGTGTAGGGGGATTAGATTAGGGGTTAATTAATTTAATATAGCTGGTGGCAGTGTAGCGGGATTAGATTGGGGTTAATACATTTAATATAGCTGGCGGCGGGGTAGGAGCTCACATTAGGGGGTAGTTTAATGTAGCTGGCGGCGGTGTAAGGGGCTCACATTAGGGGGTAGTTTAATGTAGCTGGCGGTGGTGTAAGGGGTCACATTAGGGGGTAGTTTAATATAGCTGGCGGTGGGGTAGGAGCTCACATTAGGGGGTATGTAATGTAGCTGGCGATGGTGTAGGGGGATCACATTAGGGGGTTATACTTTTAATGTAGGTGGCGGCGGGGTCCGGGAGCGACGGTTTAGGGGTTAAATACTTTATTAGGGATTGCGGCAGGGGATCGCGGTTGACAGGTAGATAGACATTGCGCATGCGTTAGGTGTTAGGTTTTATTTGGCAGCTAGTTTAGGGAGTTACGGGGCTCCAATAGACAGCGTAAGGCTTACTACGGCTGCATTTTGTGGCGAGGTGAAAATGGAGTAAGATTTCTCCATTTTTGCCATGTAAGTCCTTACGCTGTATATTGGATACCAAACTGCGCGGGTTTGGTATACCTGCCTATGGCCCAAAAAACTATGGGCGAAGGCAGAAATATCCGAGCGTAACTTCTAGGTTACGCCGTATATAGGATACCAAACCCGCGCAAATTTTGGCATCGCCGGCTTCTGCGGGCGACGCTGTATATCGGATCAAGGCCCAGGAAAGGAAAAAAGCTGGCTTTTTTTTTTTTAATAAAAAAAAATTAAATAAACATTTTATTTAAATAAAAAAAGCCAGCTTTTTTCCTTTCCTGATCGTTGTTTTTGTGTGAAATCACCTGCTGTTTTTTTGTGATATCACCTGTGAGTATACTGCACATATATATTAAGGTGCACAGACATACTATGTCAATGTGATATTCTTTAAACACAGATACAGACAGAACCCCTTTTTTGGAAGATTGTGAAATCACCTGTGGAGCCGTTTGTCTGATATTATTCTGTGAGTATACTGCACTTATGTATTAAGGTGCTCAGACATACTATGCCAATGTGATATTCTTTGAACACAGATACAGACAGAATTCTTCTGGGAAAATTGTGAAACATAGAGAAAAATCCTTTGGAGATCCCTTAGAACCAGCGCCTCTATCTTCCAATATACACAGAAAATAAATAAGCTTTCCTTAGATAATATACAAGTTTCCTATCTAAAGGGTCCTTAAAAGAAGTATTATCTTCCATAGGAATAGTAGCACGTTTGGCAAGAGTAGAAATAGCTCCATCAACTTTGGGGATTTTTTCCCAAAACTCCAATCTAACTGCTGGCAAAAGATACAACTTTTTAAACCTAGAAGAAGCAATAAAATAAGTACCAGGCTTATTCCATTCCTTTGAAATCATATCAGAAATAGCACCAGGAACTGGAAAAACCTCTGGAGTAACCACAGGAGGTTTATAAACAGAATTTAAATGTTTACTAGTTTAAGTATAAAGAGGACTAGTTTCATCAATATCCAAAGTAATCAACACCTCTTTTAACAAGGAACGAATATACTCCATCTTAAAAAGATAAGTAGATTTGTCAGTGTCAATATCTGAGGTAGGATCTTCTGAACCAGATAGATCCTCATCAGAGGAGGATAATTTAGTATTTTGTCAGTCATTTGAAAATTCATTAACTTTATGAGAAGTTTAAAAAGACCTTTTACGATTATTAGAAGGCGGAATAGCAGACAAAGCCTTCTGAATTGCATCAGCAATAAAATCTTTTAAATTCACAGGGATATCATGTACATTAGATGCTGAAGGAACAACAGGCATTGTACTAGTACTGATGGATACATTCTCTGCATGTAAAAGCTTACTTTAACAACTGATACATACTACAGCTGGAGATATAATCTCCGGTAACTTATAACAGATTCACTTAGCATTGGTAGAACTGTTATCAGGCAGTAGGGTTCCAACAGTGGTTTCTGAGACAGGATCAGATTGAGGCATCTTGCAAATGTAAGAGAAAAAAACAACATATAAAGCAAAATTATCAATTTCCTTATATGGCAGTTTCAGGAATGGGAAAAAATGCAAACAGCATAGCCCTCTGAGCATAAAAAAGGCAAGATGCATATAGAAAGTGGGGTTTAAATAATTAAATTATTTGGCGCCAAGTATGACGCACAACGCAAAATTAATTTTTTTTGGCGCTAACAACATCCGGAAATGACGCAATTTGCGTCATGGCAGACGCAACCTTGTGCAAGGAAACCTGGCGTCAACTAAGGCGCCGGAATTTACGAATTTGCGTCACCGAACGTACCTTCGCGCCAAAAAAATTCTCATGCCAAGAATGGCGCAGTAAATATCAGCATTTTGCGACCTCGCAAGCCTAATTTTGCCTGCGAAAATGAATGAAAAAGCAGTCAATTTACCCCAGGTAAGAAAAATAAACTTCCTAAATATGTTTCCCAATTTAAAACTGATAGTCTGCAAAAGGAAATATACATATATTTAAAACTTTATATTAATACATAAAGTGCTAAACCATAGCTGAGAGTGTCTTAAGTAATGTAAACATACTTACCCATCCACATATAGCAGATAGCCAAACCAGTACTGAAACAGTATCAGTAGAGGTAATGGAATATGAGAGTATATCGTCGATCTGAAAAGGGAGGTAGGAGATGAATCTCTACGACCGATAACAGAGAACCTTTGAAAAGATTTCCCATGAGGAAAACCATATAATCAATAGGTGATACTCTCTTCACATCCCTCTGACAAACACTGTACTCTGAGAGGAATAAGGCTTCAAAATGCTGAGAAGCGCATATCACAGAAGAAAATCAATCACAAACTTACCACCTCCATAGGGAGGCAAAGTTTGTAAAACTGAATTGTGGGTGTGGTGAGGGATGTATTTATAGGCATTTTGAGGTTTGGGAAACTGTGCCCCTCCTGGTTTGATTGTATATCCCATATGTCACTAGCTCATGGACTCTTGCCAATTACATGAAAGAAAAACAGATTACCCAAACAATAGCAGCAGGAATCTAGACCTGGGTCTGCAACTGATTCTTTGGGGCTTGGTTAGGAGTGTGAAAATCAGCACAATGTTATTAAAAACATAAGCAAAAACTATACATTGTTAAAAAAACTATCCCAGGAAGGCTATATAAATGGATAATCTTCAAAACATGTATGCAACTAACAAATTAGTGTACAATGTCCCTTTAAAAGTAAAAGCCAAGTATACAAAGATATAAGTAAGGAAACAGGCAACTGCAAAATTGTATATATACTCAGTAAAAAAAATATACTAGATGATTTTAAATTAGAATTTAAAAAAATACAGAAATTTTGCATATGCCAGTTTTAACAGATAGGTATACTGCTCAAGTTAAGCTTTGCGTTATATTTCTAATAATACATTAATAAATTAGTAGACACTAATGTAAACCCATAAATGCACTGCCACAAAAAACAAAACAAAACAAACCTAAAATATTTTAATGTTGAAGCAGAATTCAAGAGTATATTTAAATGAATCACTTACAATTAAAACTAACTCTACTTTGTTTGCCATAGTTTTACATTTTTTAGTTCTCTTACTTTATAAATGAGTGACCAATCTTTATGAAATTTTGCATGTAGATATTTTATTTTCTAGTGAATACTTTTATTTGTTTTGTAAAAAAAAAAAAAGGAAAAAAGGAGCACTAGTTGCTATTATATAATGCTTTAACGCTAGAATACATGTGGAGCGCTAAATTATTGTGCGCCGTCAAACGGGCAAATTTTGCTGGTTTGCAGGCGCGCAATTATTAATCAGCAATAATTTATCAGTGCGCAATAATCAGGTCGCGGTCACATTGCTGTGAACTTGCAATACCACTTTAGCTCTACACTTTTAATATGCCCTTAATGGTGACTATAATGGTTGAAAAAATCAATATGCACAGTAATATTTTCCCATAGTCTCGCTGTCATAATCCCCTCAAAGTTCTCCTGCTACACACCTTTTATGTGATGCATTTTTAACTGTATTCAAATGCTTTTTTACCATATTGTTTCATTATAAGTAGTTCCTTTACTAGTTTAACACGTTGATTTAAAGTAGGTTTTGAATTGAACCTGCATAGTTTATGCATCAATTTTAAGTTATGAAAGAACCACTTGTATTATTTGCCACTCAATAAATCATACAATAAAAATGTTCTCTGTAAATCTGTATCACTTCTGAATAAATATGTTTTAAAACATATAAAACCAATTTTTCAAGGTAAACTATAGAAATCTAACGAAAGAGAAAATTAAATTCAAATGAATTGATAGACTCAATGTTAAAATATCAAATTACTTAAATATATAATAATAATAAAATTAATAATGAACATCATAACAAATATAAGTGGAATAACTGGGAGGCAGCTGTTTTGCAAGTAGTTTGGGATGTGCACGCACTCCGGTTTAAAAGTGCAGTACACTTAAGGGTTTTGTATGTATCCAGGAGAGGTTACAAATAGTTGTGCCACCCTTGGAAGACCCCAGTGACTTTGGGTGGAAGCCAGTATTGTTGGCTGTTAGAGACTTTGACATGGATCATGGTATTACAAACGTTTGGCCAAATGCTGTAACAACTCTTCACTTTTATGTTTTTATCCAACCTGTGTGCACCTGTGGTGAATATTGGTTGAGGAGAGCCAAGATGAAAGAAATTAAAGTCAAATTATAGCAGTGTCTATGGTGCCTATTTATCAAAGCATCAACTATGTTGCATTCGCAGGCGTCAATACGCTCGCCTGACGTAGCCAGAGATTGCTGCCACGGTCCTGAATACAATCTCCTTATTTATAAAAAAATCCGTCAAAAACATGCGCGTCAAGTACGGTGCAAAGAGCATCAGACAGGTGTTAACTAACAGTCATCAATGTCGCGGTTATTCGGGTTTTTCCCAACTTTATTTATACCATTTCATTACTGTCTATGAACAAGCACATTTGTCTAGAGCTAATCTTTTATTTTTCATCTGTTAATGTCCAAGAAATAGAATGATTTATACCTTAACAAACAATATCTCATAGAAAGCTATTTTTATATTTATTTGTTATATGATACTTTCACAGAAATTAATGTGTATTTGTATTTCTAGGAGTCATATTTTTTAAATTATTATTAATGCTAGAATTTGTACATATATCCTTGCACCTACATACATATATACACTGCTCAAAAAAATAAAGGGAACACTTAAACAACACAATCTAAGTCCAAGTCAATCACACTTCTGTGAAACCAAACTGTTCACTAACGGCTAGATTTGGAGTTTTGTCGGTAATGACCCGAAAAGCTAACGCCGGCTTTTTTCTGGCCGCACCATAAAAATAACTCTGGTATTGAGAGTCCACATAAAGGCTGCGTTAGGCTCCAAAAAAGGAGCGTAGAGCATATTTAACGCAGCTTCAACTCTCGATACCAGAGTTGCTTACGCAAGCGGCCAGCCTCAAAAACGTGCTCGTGCACGATTCCCCCATAGAAAACAATGGGGCTGTTTGAGCTGCAAAAAAACCTAACACCTGCAAAAAAGCCGCGTTCAGCTCCTAACGCAGCCCCATTGTTTGCTATGCGGAAACACTTCCTACGTCTGCACCTAACACTCTAACATGTACCCCGAGTCTAAACACCCCTAACCTTACACTTATTAACCCCTAATCTGCCGCCCCTGCTATCGCTGACCCCTGCATATTATTATTAACCCCTAATCTGCCACTCCGTAAACCGCCGCTACTTACATTATCCCTATGTACCCCTAATCTGCTGCCCTAACATCGCCGACCCCTATATTATATTTATTAACCCCTAATCTGCCCCCCACAACGTCGCCTCCACCTGCCTACACTTATTAACCCCTAATCTGCCGAGCGGACCTGAGCGCTACTATAATAAAGTTATTAACCCCTAATCCGCCTAACTAACCCTATAATAAATAGTATTAACCCCTAATCTGCCCTCCCTAACATCGCCGACACCTAACTTCAATTATTAACCCCTAATCTGCCGACTGGAGCTCACCGCTATTCTAATAAATGTATTAACCCCTAAAGCTAAGTCTAATCCTAACACTAACACCCCCCTAAGTTAAATATAATTTACATCTAACGAAATTAATTATCTCTTATTAAATAAATTATTCCTATTTAAAGCTAAATACTTACCTGTAAAATAAATCCTAATATAGCTACAATATAAATTATAATTATATTATAGCTATTTTAGGATTAATATTTATTTTACAGGCAACTTTGTAATTATTTTAACCATGTACAATAGCTATTAAATAGTTAAGAACTATTTAATAGTTACCTAGTTAAAATAATTACAAAATTACCTGTAAAATAAATCCTAACCTAAGTTACAATTAAACCTAACACTATACTATCATTAAATTAATTAAATAAAATACCTACAATTACCTACAATTAAACCTAACACTACACTATCAATAAATAAATTAAATACAATTCCTACAAATAACTACAATGAAATAAACTAACTAAAGTACAAAAAATAAAAAAGAACTAAGTTACAAAAAATAAAAAATATTTACAAACATAAGAAAAATATTACAATTCTAAACTAATTACACCTACTCTAAGCCCCCTAATAAAATAACAAAGACCCCCAAAATAAAAAATGCCCTACCCTATTCTAAATTACTAAAGTTCAAAGCTCTTTTACCTTACCAGCCCTGAACAGGGCCCTTTGCGGGGCATGCCCCAAGAAGTTCAGCTCTTTTGCCTGTAAAAAAAAACATACAATACCCCCCCAACATTACAACCCACCACCCACATACCCCTAATCTAACCCAAACTCCCCTTAAATAAACCTAACACTAAGCCCCTGAAGATCATCCTACCTTGTCTTCACCTCACCAGGTATCACCGATCCGTCCTGGCTCCAAAATCTTCATCCAACCCAAGCGGGGGCTGGCGATCCATCATCCGGTGGCTGAAGAGGTCCAGAAGAGGCTCCAAAGTCTTCATCCTATCCGGGAAGAAGAGGCGATCCGGACCGGCAACCATCTTGATCCAAGCGGCATCTTCTATCTTCATCCGATGACGATCGGCTCCATCCTGAAGACCTCCACCGCGGACCCATCTTCTTCCGGCGACGTCCAACTGAAGAATGACGGTTCCTTTAAGGGACGTCATCCAAGATGGCGTCCCTCGAATTCCGATTGGCTGATAGGATTCTATCAGCCAATCGGAATTAAGGTAGGAATATTCTGATTGGCTGATGGAATCAGCCAATCAGAATCAAGTTCAATCCGATTGGCTGATCCAATCAGCCAATCAGATTGAGCTTGCATTCTATTGGCTGTTCCGATCAGCCAATAGAATGCGAGCTCAATCTGATTGGCTAAGGTTTCCAGCCCTGTCTGTAGCAAGCAACAGATCCTTCCTGTTTTGGAGCGGAGGAAGTTGATGCTGCTCCTGCCTTGAAGTTATGAAAGGCACGAAAATTAGACTGTCTAGCCCTTGGTTTGGCTCTGTCTTGAGGCAGGGCATGGCCCTTACCTCCAGTAATGTCAGCGATAATTTCCTTCAAACCGGGCCCGAATAATGTCTGCCCTTTGAAAGGTATGTTAAGCAATTTAGATTTAGAAGTCACATCAGCTGACCAGGATTTTAGCCACAGCGCTCTGCGCGCCTGAATGGCGAATCCGGAATTCTTAGCCGTAAGCTTAGTTAGATGTACTACGGCATCAGAAATAAATGAATTAGCTAGCTTAAGGGTTTTAAGCTTGTTTATAATCTCATCCAATGGAGCTGTCTCAAGGGTCTCTTCCAGAGACTCAAACCAGAATGCCGCAGCAGCCGTGACAGGCGCAATGCATGCGAGGGGTTGTAATATAAAACCTTGTTGAGTAAACATTTTCTTAAGGTAACCCTCTAACTTTTTATCCATTGGATCTGAAAAAGCACAGCTATCCTCCACCGGAATAGTGGTACGCTTAGCCAGAGTAGAAACTGCTCCCTCCACCTTAGGGACCGTCTGCCATAAGTCCCGTGTGGTGGCGTCTATTGGAAACCTTTTTCTAAATATAGGAGGGGGGGAAAAGGGTACACCGGGCCTATCCAACTCCTTGTTAATAATCTCTGTAAGCCTCTTAGGTATAGGAAAGACGTCAGTACACGCCAGTACCGCATAGTATCTATCCAGCCTACATAATTTCTCTGGGATTGCAACCGTGTTACAATCATTCAGAGCCGCTAATACCTCCCCTAATAGTACACGGAGGTTCTCAAGCTTAAATTTAAAATTTGAAATGTCTGAGTCCAGTCTATTTGGATCAGATCCGTCACCTACAGAATGAAGCTCTCCGTCTTCATGCTCTGCCACTTGTGACGCAGTATCAGACATGGCTCTAACATTATCAGCGTACTCTGTTCTCACCCCAGAGTGGTAGCGTTTACCTCTAAGTTCTGGCAATTTAGATAAAACTTCAGTCATAACATTAGCCATGTCTTGCAAAGTGATTTGTAATGGCCGACCCTGATGTACTTGGCGTCACAATATCACGCACCTCCTGAGCGGGAGATGCAGGTACTGACACGTGAGGAGAGTTAGTCGGCATAACTTTCCCCTCGTTGTCTGGTGAAATTTTCTTAACATGTACAGATTGGCTTTTATTTAAAGTAGCATCAATGCAATAGTACACAAATTTCTATTGGGCTCCACATTGGCCTTTGAACATATTGCACAAAGAGATTCCTCTGTGTCAGACATGTTTAAACAAACTAGCAGTTAGACTAGCAAGCTTGGAAAATACTTTTCAAAACAATTTTCAATCAATATAAAAAACGTTACTGTGCCTTTAAGAAGCACACAAAAAACTGTCACAGTTGCAATAACAATGAACCGGATTAGTTATAGAAACCAAATTTTTACAGTAAATGCATTAATTTAGCAAAGGAATGCACCCACTAGCAATGGATGATTAACCCCTTAATACCCAGAAAAACGGATAACAACTATTATATATACGTCTTTATCACAGTCAAAACACAGTCTCACAGGTCTGCTGTGAGTGATTACCTCCCTCAAAACTAGTTTTGTAGACCCCTGAGCTCTGCAGAGACGTCCTGGATCATGCAGAGAGAATAAGGAAGACTGTGACTGAATTTTTAATGCGTAGTAAAAGCGCCAAAATAGGCCCCTCCCACTCATAATACAACAGTGGGGAAGCTCAGTAAACTGAATTTATTCAAAATAAACGACAGCCAAGTGGAAAATAATGCCCATAAATTTTTCACCAAGTACCTCAGAGAGAAAAACGATTAACCTGCCAGTAAACGTTTTAAATATAAATATATGAAATGATAATAAAAGCCTGTTGCTAGTCGCTATCACTGCAGAAAGGCTATAAGTTATATGTATACAGTATTTTCTTAGTGAAGTGCCATTCCCCAGAAATACTTCAGTGCCAACATACATACATAACAGCCTGATACCAGTTGCTACTACTGCATTTAAGGCTGTACTTACATTTTATCGGTATTAGCAGTATTTTCTCAGTCAATTCCATTCCTTAGAAAATAATATACTGCAACATACCTCTTTGCAGGTGAACCCTGCCCGCTGTCCCCTGTTCTGAAGTTACCTCGCTCCTCAGAATGGCCGAGAACAGCAAATGGATCTTAGTTACGTCCGCTAAGATCATACACAAACTCAGGTAGATTCTTCTTCTAATGCTGCCTGAGAAAAAACAACACACTCCGGTGCCGTTTAAAATAACAAACTTTTGATTGAAGAAATAAAAACTAAGTTTTAATAACCACTGTCCTCTCAAACATCCTATCTATTGGTTAGGTGCAAGAGAATGACTGGGTATGACGTAGAGGGGAGGAGCTATATAGCAGCTCTGCTTGGGTGATCCTCTTGCACTTCCTGTTAGGGAGGAGTTATAATCCCATAAGTAATGGATGACCCGTGGACTGACTACACTTAACAGGAGAAATGTATATTTGTGAATGTTGAGATGTTATATTGGTTTCACTGGTAAAAATAAATAATTGAAATGGGTATATATTTGTTTTTTGTTAAGTTGCCTAATAATTATGCACAGTAATAGTCACCTGCACACACAGATATCCCCCTAAAATAGCTATAACTAAAAACAAACTAAAAACTACTTCCAAAACTATTCAGCTTTGATATTAATGAGTTTTTTGGGTTCATTGAGAACATGGTTGTTGTTCAATAATAAAATTAATCCTCAAAAATACAACTTGCCTAATAATTCTGCACTCCCTGTATAGTGTTAGGTTTAATTGTAACTTAGGTTAGGATTTATTTTACAGTTAATTTTGTAATTATTTTAACTAGGTAGCTATTAAATAGTTCTTAACTATTTAATAGCTATTGTACCTGGTTAAAATAATTACAAAGTTGCCTGTAAAATAAATATTAATCCTAAAATAGCTACAATGTAATTATAATTTATATTGTAGCTATATTAGGATTTATTTTACAGGTAAGTATTTAGCTTTAAATAGGAATAATTTATTTAATAAGAGTTAATTAATTTTGTTAGATTAAAATTATATTTAACTTAGGGGGGTGTTAGGGGTACATAAGGATAACGTAGGTGGCGGTCGGCAGATTAGGGGTTAAAAAAAATTAATCGAGTGGCGGCGATGTGGGGGGACATCGGTTTAGGGGTACATAGGTAGTTTATGGGTGTTAGTGTACTTTAGAGTACAGTAGTTAAGAGCTTTATGAACCGGCGTTAGCCCAGAAAGCTCTTAACTACTGACTTTTTTCTGCGGCTGGAGTTTTGTCGTTAGATTTCTAACGCTCACTTCAGCCACGACTCTAAATACCGGAGTTAGAAAAATCCCATTGAAAAGATAGGATACGCAATTGACGTAAGGGGATCTGCGGTATGGAAAAGTCGCAGCTGAAAAGTGAGCGTTAGACCCTATTTTGAGTGACTCCAAATACCGGAGGTAGCCTAAAACCAGCATTAGGAGCCTCTAACGCTGGTTTTCACGGCTACCGCCCAACTCTAAATCTAGCCGTTAGGAAGCAACACTGAGTGACAATCAATTTCACATGCTGTTGTGCAAATAGAATAGACAACAGGTGGAAATTATAGGCAATTAGCAAGACACACCCAATAAAGGAGTGGTTCTGCAGGTGATGACCACAGACCACTTCTCAGTTCCTATGCTTTCTGGCTGATGTTTTGGTCACTTTTGAATGCTGGCGGTGCTTTCACTCTAGTGGTAGCATGAGACGGAGTCTACAACCCACACAAGTGGTTCAGGTAGTGCAGCTCATCCAGGATGGCACATCAATGCGAGTTGTGGCAAGAAAGATTGTTGTGTCGGTCAGCGTATTGTCCAGAGCATGGAAGCGCTACCAGGAGACAGGCCAGAACATCAGGATATGTGGAGGACGTAGGAGGGCAACAACCCAGCAGCAGGACCACTACCTCCGCCTTTGTGCAAGGAGGAACAGGAGGAGCACTGCCAGAGCCCTGCAAAATGACCTCCAGCAGGCCACAAATGTGCATGTGTCTGCTCAAACGGTCACCTTGAGGGTGGTATGAGGGCCCAATGTCCACAGGTGGGGGTTATGCTTACAGCCCAACACCGTGCAGGACATTTGGCATTTGCCAGAGAACACCAAGATTGGCAAATTCACCACTGGCGCCCTGTGCTCTTCACAGATGAAAGCAGGTTCACACTGAGCACATGTGACAGACATGACAGAGTCTGGAGACGCCGTGGAGAACGTTCTGCTGCCTGCAACATCCCCCAGCATAACCGGTTTGGCAGTGGGTCAGTAATGGTGGGGGGTGGAATTTCTTTGGGGGGCCACACAGCCCTCCATGTGCTCGCCAGAGGTAGCCTGACTGCCATTAGGCACCGAGATGAGATGCTCAGACCCCTTATGAGACCATATGCTGGTGCGGTTGGCCCTGGGTTCCTCCTAATGCAAGACAATGCTAGACCTCATGTGGCTGGAGTGTGTCAGCAGTTACTGCAAGACAAAGGCATTGATGCTATGGACTGGCCTGTTCATTCCCCAGACCTGAATCCAATTGAGTACATCTGGGACATCATGTCTAGCTCCATCCACCAACGTCACGTTGCATCACAGACTGTGCAGGAGTTGGCAGATGCTTTAGTCCAGGTCTGGGAGGAGATCCCTCAGGAGACCATCCACCACCTCATCAGGAGCATGCACAGGCATTGTAGGGAGGTCATACAGGCACGTGAATGCCACACACACTACTGAGCCTCATTTTGACTTGTTTTAAGGACATTACATCAAAGTTGGGTCAGCCTGTAGTGTGTTTTTCCACTTTAATTTTGAGTGTTACTCCAAATCCAGAACTCCATGGGTTGAAACATTTGATTTCCATTTTTTAAAATTTTGTGTGATTTTGTTGTCAGCACATTCAACTATGTAAAGAACAAAGTATTTCATTAGAATATTTCATTCATTCAGATCTAGGATGTGTTATTTTATTGTTCCCTTTATTTTTTGGAGCAGTGTATATATATGTGTGTATGTTATGTCAGAAATCTTTTTGAAAACATATTTACATGTTCCTAAGTTCCCTTTTTGTTCTAAATAATGTTGTCTGTCATATCTATGTGTTAATTTATACCACTATATGTATATATTGTAAATGCATTATTATTCTGAGCAGGAATAATTGGGAATATAACATATAATCAGAGTATCATATGTATTTATTTGCAATCAATGGATATTTTAAAGGGATAGGAAAGTAAAAATTTAAGTTGCAGGATTCAGATAGAGCATGTAATTTTAAAACACTTTAAAATTCACTTCTATTTTCAAATGTGCTTTGTTCTCTTGGTATCCCTTGTTAGAAAATAATACACACATATTTTACACTACTGGGAGCTAGATGCTAATTAGTGCCTGCACACATTTGTCTCTTGTGATTGGCTACATAGATGTGTTCAGCTAGCTGTCAGTAGTGCAATGCTGTTCCTTCAGCAAAGGATAACAAGAGAATGAAGTAAATTTGATAATAGAAGTACATTTGAAAGTTGTTTAAAATTGTATGTTCTATCCAAATCATGAACTAATATTTTGGGGTTTCCTGTCCCTTTAAGAGCTGTGCCAAGTTTCTCTCTGCACCTGTCTAACCCCTCCTGATTTCAATCTATTTTTTTTTTAAAAACACCCCTACACAGGTGTTATAAAATGGGCTGGCATATAAGATGAAATTTCTTAGTAAAAAAGAAATTCAAGAGAAGGAAGAAATACACTGAAAATAGCATGCCAGTAAAGAGGTGATTTTAATTTCTGCTGTATCTGAATCAAGACAGTTTAAAGTTAGGTGGGCTATCCCTTCGAGCTATCAGCTTAAAATTATATTGAATGAAACATCAATTTGAATTTTAAAATCCTTGCCTAAAATATTACACTGTGTGTCCTTATGTCAGCATCAATGTTTATCTTTAATACTAATTTCACATATACATACTTTCAAAGTATAATGCACAATGTAACAAATGGCACTTACAAGTTCTAATGAGTGATCAATGACACAAGTATCAAGCAATTTGATTCGTTAGTGATAGTTTATAATGTGTATTTGTATCAGATTGACTGATGTCATAAATCGTGTGACTATGCATATTCCAATCAAAAGTGGTGGAAAAATTCACTAGTGTATGGGTTATTTAGGAGTCTGCGTAATAATTGGTGCGAAAAGTGTTGAGTCAAATATGGCGCAAAGTGGAGAGTGGGACCTGTATTACATGGCTTAAACATGGTGCACATAGTTTTTTCCAAAATGTTTATTTATTTCATTTTTATCTCTATATCTATTAGTGCAACATGTTTGGGGCAAAACGTTGCACCAAATATGTAGAAATAATATTGTCCCCTTGTTTTGTAATGAGAGACAGATTTAGAAAGGGTATACAATTTTAATAAACTTTCTAATTCACTTTTATTATGTAATATACTTCATTCTCTTGCAGCATCGAACATAAGCTTTCTGTGTTTTCCAATTCCCATTGAGTTCTATGGGATCTGCGACCTCAAGGGTGGCGGATTGAAAACTAGGTACGCTGAGTCGGAAAAGACACGAGCGTAACTGCAAAAATTTTGATAACTTTGTGAGAGCTTCAAATAGTGTCGATTAGTAGGGTGAATGAACACGATTCCACTCGAATTCCACTGTTTTCAACTCGCATCGATCTGTGTCGGATTGAGACCTCAGGATCGTATTTTACGCCACAAATTTCAACATTTGCCGATCTTGACGCTTTGATAACTACGGCGGATCAATCTCGCAACAATTACGACGCAGAATTCTAGCGTATTTTCAGTTGACGCTTTGATACATAGGCCCCTATATCTTCTCTCACATTCCTAGATAATATTTACTAGATTTCCACTGTGGTTGTTTACTAGTACATATCCATTCACTAAGAATGCAAGAACTACTGTGTAAGTGCCTTTGAAGATTTAGGAAGGAGGAATCTCATTCTTTCCACCTCTGTTAATAGGAGCCAAGTTCTCTTTCTGTGAGTATTCTCTATGAATGTGAGCCAAAATACATAAATTGCAACAATGTGTTTAATTTCCATTTAACACCAACTGTTATGCCTTTTAAACCTCTATGAGAAGCCTGGTTAAGATAATGGATTTAAATAAGACTCAAATGAGATCCATGGAATAGTATACATATATATATATATATATATATATATATATATATATATATATATATATATATAATATAATATAATATACACAAAAAACAAGTTTGATATATTCTACAAAACCTAAATGCTTTTATAAAAAATATAAATAGATATGTTTGAAATTGAAACATATTATTTCATTAAGAACAATATTCTTTCATAAACTGTACTAATGCATTTATTTGCATTTAAAAAAATAGGATTTTGTTACAGAATTTTATATAAAGACATACCTTTTGATGAAGAAGCAGCTCTTCAACGAAACACTTTACTCTGAGAAAGAGTAGATTAATCAAATGATCTCTGATAAGCGGACAGTTTCCCAGTAAAATAAGACAGTTTTCCATGGACTGCTGCATCTGAAACTAAATATAAGTACAAATAATCAGCCACTGCATATGTTAACTTGTATATTTCTAATGTTTTAACAATTTACAAACTAACAAATATGCATAGGGACTTAAATAGCAATAGTAATATATATAGACCAGTAGTTCGAGTCTTGCCTCTCCAGGAGGGTGCTAGAGCATTTTTATGGAGGCGCAGGAGCAATGACACTTACCACTATCATATGGAAACCAAAAGTAGCAGCTGATTTGGTAAAACGTAGAATATTTTTTTAAGAGCTGACAATTACCCTTTCTAAGTTGTGGAGGAATAGGGCAAAGGGCAGAATGTATGTGGGCGAAAGGCACTGAGCCCAGAATCGCTCATAGATTGTGTTGCATTTGTTGTCTTGATTAGTAATGTTGTTTAAACAGGAGTAACAAAGTACAAATTGAAATGTGAGTGAAGAACTCTTTTTGGTTGAGGAGAATAAGCTCTTGAGAGCCAAGTGTAAATCCTGGATTAGGTATAAATTCCCCAAATTAAAGCTAAAATGAAATATTATGTATTCTTTAAAGAGAAAAATAAAAAATAAAGTAATATCTATTAGGAAGAGGGGAGCTGTCTTGTAAATTCCATCGAAGGGGAGGCCCACCACCAGACTTTGAAAACCTCCGATGTAGACTTATTTTTTAACAAAAACATTGAAGTATAACACAATATTTAGAAGTTTAAAGTAAAATGTTATATATATATATATATATATATATATATACAGGGAGTGCAGAATTATTAGGCAAATGAGTATTTTGACCACATCATCCTCTTTATGCATGTTGTCTTACTCCAAGCTGTATAGGCTCGAAAGCCTACTACCAATTAAGCATATTAGGTTATGTGCATCTCTGTAATGAGAAGGGGTGTGGTCTAATGACATCAACACCCTATATCAGGTGTGCATAATTATTAGGCAACTTCCTTTCCTTTGGCAAAATGGGCTCAGAAAAGTCAAAAATAGTGAGATATCTTGCAGAGGGATGCAGCACTCTTAAAATTGCAAAGCTTCTGAAGCGTGATCATCGAACAATCAAGCGTTTCATTCAAAATAGTCAACAGGGTTGCAAGAAACATGTGGAAAAACCAAGGCGCAAAATAACTGCCCATGAACTGAGAAAAGTCAAGCGTGCAGCTGCCAAGATGCCACTTGCCACCAGTTTGGCCATATTTCAGAGCTGCAACATCACTGGAGTGCCCAAAAGCACAAGGTGTGCAATACTCAGAGACATGGCCAAGGTAAGAAAGGCTGAAAGACGACCACCACTGAACAAAACACACAAGCTGAAACGTCAAGACTGGGCCAAGAAATATCTCAAGACTGATTTTTCTAAGGTTTTATGGACTGATGAAATGAGAGTGAGTCTTGATGGGCCAGATGGATGGGCCCGTGGCTGGATTGGTAAAGGGCAGAGAGCTCCAGTCCGACTCAGACGCCAGCAAGGTGGAGGTCGAGTACTGGTTTGGGCTGGTATCATCAAAGATGAGCTTGTGGGGCCTTTTCGGGTTGAGGATGGAGTCAAGCTCAACTCCCAGTCCTACTGCCAGTTTCTGGAAGACACCTTCTTCAAGCAGTGGTACAGGAAGAAGTCTGCATCCTTAAAGAAAAACATGATTTTCATGCAGGACAATGCTCCATCACACGCGTCCAAGTACTCCACAGCGTGGCTGGCAAGAAAGGGTATAAAAGAAGAAAATCTAATGACATGGCCTCCTTGTTCACCTGATCTGAACCCCATTGAGAACCTGCGGTCCATCATCAAATGTGAGATTTACAAGGAGGGAAAACAGTACACCTCTCTGAACAGTGTCTGGGAGGCTGTGGTTGGTGCTGCACGCAATGTTGATGGTAAACAGATCAAAACACTGACAGAATCCATGGATGGCAGGATTTTGAGTGTCCTTGCAAAGAAAGGTGGCTATATTGGTCACTGATTTGTTTTTGAATGTCAGAAATGTATATTTGTGAATGTTGAGATGTTATATTGGTTTCACTGGTAAAAATAAATAATTGAAATGGGTATATATTTGTTTTTTGTTAAGTTGCCTAATAATTATGCACAGTAATAGTCACCTGCACACACAGATATCCCCCTAAAATAGCTATAACTAAAAACAAACTAAAAACTACTTCCAAAACTATTCAGCTTTGATATTAATGAGTTTTTTGGGTTCATTGAGAACATGGTTGTTGTTCAATAATAAAATTAATTCTCAAAAATACAACTTGCCTAATAATTCTGCACTCCCTGTATATATATATATATATATATATATATATATATATATATATATATATATAAATAAATATATATACAGTATATATATATATACACACACACAAAACACAGGAGGGGACTGCACTCTCAGGGGTCAAATTATCAAGCTCCGAATGGCTCGCCGGAAACAGCAGTTATAAAGCAGCGGTCTAAAGACGCCCTGTGTTTTTTCCTTTCTTCATATATAGGCATAGATAGATATTTTACCAAAAAAACATCATAGGTCTCTATTTAACAAAGTCCGGCGGACCTGATCCGACAGTACGGATCAGGTCCGACAGACCTCGCTAATTGCGGAGAGCAATACGCTCTCCGTATTCAGCGTTGCACACAAGAGCTGCTGGTGCAACACCGCCCCCTGCAGACTCGCGGCCAATGGGCCGCCAGCAGGGAGGTGTCAATCAACCCGATCGTACTCGATCGGGTTGATTTCCGGCGATGTCTGTCTGCCTGCTCAGAGCAGGCAGACAGGTTATAGAGCAGCAGTCTTTGTGACCGCTGCTTCATAACTGCTGTTTCTGGCGAGTCTGAAGACTTGCCAGAAACACGGGCCGCCAAGCTCCTTTCGGAGCTTGATAGATAGGCCCCATAGGGTCAATTTATTAAACCCCGAGTGGACATGATTCAATATAGCGAATCATGTCCGCCCTGCATTGCTAAATGTTGACAGCATATGCTGTGGCATTTAACAATGTACAAGCATTTTACAAGAAATGCTTGTGCAATGCAGCCACCTGCACATTCGCAGTAAATCGGCTGCTAGAAGGGGGTGTCAATCATCCCAATCATATCTGATTGGGATGATTTCAGTCTCCCACCTAAAAGGTGGTGGTCAAGTTAAGGAGCAGCAGTCTAATTTCAGTTTCCAGTCCAATTTATAGATAGAAATACATATTTAAGAATAAATAGAACATATTCTGCTATGTGAAGAACATTAGAATGTAAAATATTAATGTGTCATGTTAGCTTAGCGCACTTGGTTAAACATGATCAGGTTTGCACAACTTATTTTTTTCTTCCATTTTTCAAGATCCATTGAAGTCTATGGGGAAATAAGTTAACACGGTTGCGGTATTCCAACTTCAGGTTTTTGCCAGCGTTGATTTAGCTCTTGAGTGAAAAGTTTTTATTTTCA
Source organism: Bombina bombina (assembly GCF_027579735.1). Taxonomy (NCBI): domain Eukaryota; kingdom Metazoa; phylum Chordata; class Amphibia; order Anura; family Bombinatoridae; genus Bombina; species Bombina bombina. The sequence continues at coordinate 532,955,604 of NC_069502.1, read as the reverse complement.
ACTTGTAACATGTGCTCTACCCGAAGCAAGTAAAAAGCTTACATCCAGCTGAGTTAACACGCGAGCCGGAGACATAAATAGAGCTCCACTCATAATCTAGCCCCCAGAGAGAAACCTAACCCCACACAACCTAAAACCATGAGGTCTTCATGACTGGTATGTTATGGCAATATCTATAAATGATCACATTTCCCATAGACTATTACACCTGTGAGGCACTATTTAAAGATAGAAGCTGCAATATTATTAGAGGCTTCATGAAACAGCAATAGGAATGATAATGTACAACTTTTTTTTTAATATTAAACTTTCCTCTTTGTAATAGTCTTTAGTTACTGAAACAGAAGAAAATTGTTGCAGTACACATGGGTTAAGCTAGCTAGAAGGTTTTGAGTTACCATTCTGCATGAATGGAAACATGTTTGGTGTGCTACACTTTTGAGTGCTTTTTCATTTGGACTTCCACTGATGCTGTGTGTAATGGTACAAACAATTTGATGCCTTTTCTGTTTTGCATCATGTCAGTTACAATACAGAAAACTAAATTAAAATAATGTTTTTCCCTTCTAAGCAGTAGCTTCAAACTACAATGCATTTGCATACTCAGCAGTGTGTACCATTAAACTGTATGTATAAAAACTCTTTGTGACCTGCCATTAAAATACTCTCAGCAAGCACAGCTAGAGTGCACTTACTATTATAAATAAAGTCCAGCATGAGGGAAAGGCTTTCTTTAAATGGCCTAAGTCAAAGCTGCACAGTAAAAGAGGATGTCTGCATGAATTATTGCTACTGCAGTCGGTAATACCAACATCTTAATGTTGTCATTATACAAGGATACCTATTAAAAAAAAAATAGTATATACAGAGAAAGGAGAGGAAATTTATAAAAAGAAAGATAAGCCGACTTTGTATGTAAAGTAGAAGATAAGCTTGACTTTGTAAGTAAAATAGATAATTAAGTATTCTGAACTTGGCCATACCACCTTTAAGAGTCTATAGGGCCGATTTATCAAATGTCTGGCGGACATGATCCGCTGTATCGAATGCCACCCTGCAGATTTATCAAGTGTCTGTAGCTGTAGCGAATCATGTCTGCCAGACATCAATAAATGCAGACAGCATACACTGTATGAATTTATCATTGCACAAGCAATTCTGGTGAACTGCTTGTGCAATGCCGCCCCTGCAGATTCACGGCCAATCAGCTGCTATCAGGGGTGTCAATCAACCCGATTGTATGAGATTGGGCGGATTTATGTCCGCCGCTGCTCTTAACTCCTGTTTCCAGTATACGGCCCCATTCGGGCAGTGATAAATCGGCCCCTATACATCAAGGAAACCTGTACAGTGATAGAAGCCCTTTCTACCTCTGTGTTTATATCAATTATATCCGCTATTAATCTTTTTTTATATTTATTCAGGAAGGGATTATAAACAGCTTCCTAGCTAATCTGTATGAAACGTAAAGGAATATAGTAGTTGTCGTGAAATGCAAACACCGAGACAACTGTTTAGAATAATTAAAGGACATAAAAAGAAATTTGAAATGACAGTAGAAGCATTTTATAATATATGTTTTAAAAAAATGCTTCCTTTAAAAGTGATTGGGTTGTGCATATGCTGGTTGATACAGTAAGTATCTTTTACTTTTCCAGTCTTAACAAAATGTTTCAGATGTGCCTGTATGCTGCCCACTGGTGTATTAACGGCAGGTAAATAGCATAAATCCTTGTTACTTATTCAATGACACATTTTTGCTTGTATCTAAATAAGTATAAAACATAAAACTGTGCATTTAAAATTCACTTAAAGGGCGTGTCCGGGCACCACCGAGTATGGCCACAATTTTAGGAGCTCTGGGAGATGATTGGGATAACCGCTGAATAACTCTGACATACAGCGCCATCTATTCTTGAGAAAAAGAGATTTGAATATGTTATAGTTGGCTAATAAGACAGATACAAGATTGCTGTATGGATCTTTGGCCTAACACTTTATGAACTGCCCCCCTCCCCCCCCGGGCTCAGCAGTTGCTTTGGAACTGCTACACATGTTTTTTTTGGACTTTGAGCGCAATGTGTGTCAACGGCTCAATGCTCTCATTCTAATAGTGAAGCAGGAGAGAGACCTTTTAAGGCCTGTTAGAGAGAGCCCTATAATACTGCCTGAGCGGCTACCTGGTCAGAGGTCACTAGCAGAGGGATGCCAACAGATTTCTACAGGCTACAAAAAAAAGGGAGTGATATTATATTCTAGCTTCCTCTGCTCCTGAGATGCCAGAGTTGTCATTTACGATCCAGGGGGAGACTAGGCCCCAGAGATCCATGGGGAGCACAGCGACAGACCCCTGTAACTGAAAATCAACGGTAGAAGGGGAGAAGTTGACCTACCCTGGGATTCTCGGATACAGAGGAATGAAGCGGACTTCCACTTGTCTGATGTATGGGGGGCAGCGACTGGCTCTCCTGCGCGTATTCCAGATTTGTTGCAGAGTTTAACCCCTTAGTGACCGACGACGTACGCCATACGTCCTGCAAAAAAATACAGTTAACGCCTGAGGACGTATGGCGTACGTCGTCGGCTAAACTGAGCCCTGGAAGCGATCGAGATCGCTTCCAGCCGCTCTTACAGTATTGCAGGGATGCCTCGATGTCTAGGCATCCCTGCAATACTGCTTACGAGTACCGGGACCGGATTGATTACTCCCCCACGAGTGATCACTTCCGGTTTTGCTCCACGTGGAGCCCGGCAGTGCAGCAGAGCATCGGAAGCGATCGGACACGCTTCCGATGCTCTGCTTGTGTGCTAAGTGCCTTGGTGGGTCGAGGCACTTAGTTAGTTATAAAATAAAAAAAAATAAAAAAAAAACGGCAGAAAATAAAAAACAGCCCTAAATAGCCCCCCCCTCCCCCTTCACAGGGCATCCAAGATGGCGATGCCCAGTGCATCATGGGGCCTCTGGGGGTGTCCCTAGCCTGCCTCATCATAGGGGCAAGCTAGGGTCACCCAATCTGAGCCTCCCACCCATAAAAAAAAAAAAATACCCCATTTGTCTGATCATGTCAATATTTGTAAATATTTACACTGATCAGTGTGGATCTCCCTACCTCTCCTCACTTGCGATTTTGTTGGAGAGAGAGACCTGTATTTAGCAGAGAGAGCTATATTTATTATATTTGTTAAAAAAATTTGAGATCCAAAGGCTCTTTTCAGAGCCATTAACCCCTAGCTTGCCAGTGATCACTATAAATCACTGGCATTAGCATAGCTGCACTTTTTTTGCTGTCTGTGCATTTTTTTAGGGGTTCATTTTTTTTGTTGTAATTTTTTTTTTTAAAAAGCCAAAGGCTCTTTTCAGAGCCATTTAGTTAATTTAATTTAATTAATTTAATTTCCAGAGTTATTAACCCCTAGCTTGCCAGTGATCGCTATTAATCACTGGCATTAGCACAGCTGCACTTTTTTTGCTGTCTGTGCATTTTTTTAGGGGTTAATTTTTTTGTTGTAATTTTTTTAAAAAAACCAAAGGCTCTTTTCATAGCCATTTAGATAATTTAATTTCCAGAGTCATTAACCCCTAGCTTGCCAGTGATCGCTATAAATCTCTGGCAGTAGCATAGCTGTACTTTTTTGCTGTTTTTTAGGGGTTAATTTTTTTGTTATAATTTTTTAAAAACCCAAAGGCCATTTAGTTAATTTAATTTTCAGAGCCATTAACCCCTAGCTTGCCATTTAGCTAATTAATTTAATTTAATTTGTTTTTCTGTGACAGATACAATAATGTCACAGAAAACATATAGGGGCCCATTTATCAAAGGGCTTGCGGACCTGATCCGACACTTCGGATCAGGTCTGCAAGACCTCGCTAAATGCGGAGAGCAATACGCTCTCCGCATTTAACATTGAACCAGCAGCTCACAAGAGCTGCTGGTGCAACGCCGCCCCCTGCTGACTCGCGGCCAATCGGCCGCCAGCAGGGAGGTGTCAATCAACCCGATCGTATTCGATCGGGTTGATTTCCGGCGATTTCTGTCCGCCTGCTCAGAGCAGGCGGACAGGGTTATGGAGCAGCGGTCTTTAGACCGCTGCTTCATAACTTGTGTTTCTGGCGAGTCTGAAGACTCGCCAGAAACACGGCCCTTCAAGCTCCATACGGAGCTTGACAAATGGGCCTGATAGTGTTGAGGAGGCGTATGCCATCCTTGCGTCAGAGTCAGATGTCTCTATGTCTGACTCAGACCCCAATTTTGACCCTGCCATATGCTCAGATACATCACTAGATGCAGTCTCAACTGATAGTGATGTATCTGTGGCTGCTAGCCCCCCTGCTACCCCCCTACCAGCCCCCCTGCCAGAAGGAGGCGTGTTACTGCCATTGCCACTGAAGAGTGGGTAATGCCTCATCTCCAGAGGCCAGATATCCCACCCTTCACAGCAAATGCTGGAATAAATATAGATGTGGCAGGTTTTAGCCCCCAACAGTTTTTGGAGGTGTTTCTGGGCGATGATGTTGTCGCCCAAACTAATATATATGCCCATCAGTACCGTGCTGCAAAGCCTGAAACATATTTGGCAAAGCAGCAATGGGCCCCCGTTGATGTGCCAGAATTTAAAAAATTCTGGGCATTGACTATGCTGATGGGCATCATAAAGAAACCCTCTGTTCGCTCCTACTGGAGCAGTAGCCCCATCTGCTCTACCCCCATTTTCTCCCAGAGTATGTCGAGGCAGAGGTATGAAATGATTCTGCATTTCATGCACTTCAGCGACAACAGCCTGTGCCCCCCTAGGGAGCATCCCCAATTTGACAGGCTGTATAAAATCCGCCCCTGATTACCCACTTTTCTGCCAGGTTTGCAGAGGCTTATACACCTGGAAGGAATATATGCATTGATGAATCCCTGATGAAGTATAAGGGAAGGCTGGGATTCAAGCAGTATATTCCTTCCAAGCGTTCCAGGTATGGGGTAAAGGTGTATAAGCTCTGTGAGAGCGACAGTGGGTATACTCAGGCCTTCCGGGTGTATGAGGGAAAGGATAGCCACCTTGACCCTCCAGGTTGCCCAGAACATATGGGAACCACTGGCAAGATTGTCTGGGACCTGATATTACCCCTAATGAACAAAGGGTATCACTTGTACTTAGACAATTTTTATACAAGTGTCCTTTTGTTCAAGCTACTGTATTGCTTTGATACAGTAGCTTGCGGTACAATTAAAAAGAACCGCACAGGTTTCCCAGGACAACTTGTACGCACCCGGCTACAAAGGGGGGAGACCTCAGCTCTGCGCCAAGAGGAGCTGTTGGCACTTAAGTACAGAGACAAGAAGGATGTATACATTCTTACCACCATCCACAATGAGAGGACGGTGGCGGTCTCTGTACATGGCAGAGCTGAGATCATAAGGAAGCCAGTGTGCATCAAGTCTTATAACCGGCATATGGGTGGGGTTGATCTGGCAGATCAGCTGCTGCAGCCTTACCTAATTATGCGGAAGACAAGGGCCTGGTACAAAAAGGTTGCAATTTACCTAATGCAGAAAGCAAACCCCAGAATGAAACAGACTTTTTTACAGTTTCAGCTCCAGATCATTTCGGGGATTTTGTACCATGATGCACCTGCTCCCCGGGCGGTGATGGGAGAGAGCAGAGTTGGGGTAAAGCAGAAACCACAAAAAAAATGCAGAGTCTGTACCAAGAGGGGGAAGAGAAGGGACACCATATATCACTGTCCTGATTTCCCTGGACAGCCTGCACTCTGCATTGGGGACTGTTTCAAGCGGTACCATACAATGGTCAATTTTTTAAAAAAAAATACATTTGCAGTTTTTTGGTTATGTTTACTGTTTTTTGGTTGGTTTTTTTTTACTTTTACTGTTCCAGATTTTTACATTTCACTACTTTTTTTCTAAAATTGGGGCTGTTTTTTTTTTTTTTTCCTTTAAAAACCCCTGTCAAACCTATGGATGGGGGACATAGGTGTTCTCAGGGTGCCTTGCAGAAAACAACCTAAAGTATTTTTTTGCAATAACTTACAACAGTCTCTCCTAAATCATAATCAAAAAGCAGTGTGTGTAAAAATGAAAATTGAAAAATTACCACCATACATTTTCTCAATTTTTTTGGCTAAAACGGTTGCTTCAAAGACATCACAGCACACTATATACAATACCTTGGGGTGTCAACTTTTGAAAAATATGCACATTCATGGAAAACAAATAAATTGGGGTATGTAAAAAGACCCCCAAAAAAGACAATAGGCAAAGAAAATATGTTAAATGTGAAAATAAATCACAAATGCATGTCAGACATTTGGCATTGCACCCCCCAAACAAGCCAACAAACCTATGCATAGGTGGTATCACTGTACTCAGGAGATGTTGGTGAACACATATTGGGGTCTTTTTTGGCAGTAACACATAACAGGAGCTAAGAATCCATGTCTAAAGTACAATGTGTGTGAAAATTAACACAAAAAAAATTAATACCCAATAGTTTGACAAAGACTGGTGGTTGAATTAGTGCATACAAAGTGTTAAAATACCAGCATTTAAAATACCCTAGGGTGTCTACTTTTTAAAAATATATGGTTTGATGGGGTAAATTACATTGTCCGGCTTCAGAAATGTCCTAAATATTACATGGGGGCATGGGTAGTGAAAATTCCAAGTTGAAAAACTGGAATGCGGCCCCTAGAAATAAGGCCTTTTAGCCCCCAGAGAACCCGACACACGTATACATGGGTGGTATCACTGTACTCAGGAGATGCTATTGAACTCATATTGAGGTGTTTTTTGGCAGTAACATATAACAGGAACTGAGAATCCATGCCTAAAGTAGAATGTGTGTGAAAAATAACACAATAAAATGGCTACCCAAAAGTTTGATAAAGACTGTTGGTTGAATTAGTGCATGGCAAGTGTTAAAATACCAGCATTTGAAATACCCTAGGGTGTCTACTTTTCAAAAATATATAGTTTGATGGGGGTAAATTACATTGGCTGGCTTCAGAAATGTCCCAAATAGAATATGGGTGCATGATGACAGATGTGAAAATTCCAAGTTGAAAAACTGGAATGCGCCCCCTAGAAATAAGGCCTTTTAACCCCCAGAGAACCCGACACACCTATACATGGGTGGTATCACTGTACTAAGGAGATGTTGTTGAACACATATTGAGGTGTTTTTTGGCAGTAACATATAACAGGAACTGAGAATCCATGCCTAAAGTAGAATGTGTGTGAAATTTAACACAAAAAAATGACTACCCAAAAGTTTGATAAAGACTGTTGGTTGAATTAGTGCATGGCAAGTGTTAAAATACCAGCATTTGAAATACCCTAGGGTGTCTTCTTTTCAAAAATATATGGTTTGATGGGGGTAAATTACATTGGCTGGCTTCAGAAATGTCCCAAATAGAACATGGGTGCATGATGACAGATCTGAAAATTTCAAGTTGGAAAACTGGAATGTGTCCCCTACAAATAAGGCCTTTTAGCCCCCAGAGAAACCGACACACCTATACATAGGTGGTATCACTGTACTAAGGATATGCTGCTGAAGACATATTGGGGTGTTATTTGGCAGTAACCCGTAACATTTTCAGTAAATGTATTCTTAAATTGCTATTTTGTCAAAAAAAATCAATTATTTTTTTTTTCCTCAAAATTTAGCATAGATTGGTGGTAAATTGGTTGCATGAAAAATGTCAAAATACCCCAAGTTTAATACCTTAGGTTGTCTTCTTTTAAAAAATATATACATTTGAATGAATATTCAGGGATTCCTGACAGATATCAGTGTTCAAATGTAACTAGCGCTAATTTTGAAAAAAAGTGGTTTGGAAATAGCAAAGTGCTACTTGTACTTATTGCCCTATAACTTGCTAAAAAAGCAAAGAACATATAAATATTGGGTATTTCTAAACTCAGGAGAAAATTTAGAAACTATTTAGCATTGGTGTTTTATGGTGGTTGTAGATGTGTAAGAGATTTTGAGGGTCAAAGTTAGAAAAAGTGTGTTTTTTTTTCCATTTTTTCCTCATATTTTATATATTTTTTTATATTAAATTATAAGATTTTATGAAAATAATGGTATTTTTAGAAAGTCCATTTAATGGTGAGAAAAACTGTATATAATATGTTTGGGTACAGTAAATGAGTAAGAGAAAAATTACAGCTAAACATAAACACCGTAGAAATGCAAAAATAGCCTTGGTCCCAGACGGTCAACAAATGGAAAAGTGGTCCGGTCACTAAGTGGTTAATGAAGGTGGACCCGGTTGCCTAAGGGAAAGAAACTCAGATCGAGCTGCCAGAGACAATGGATTGTGAACGCTGAGTGACAGACTTTGAGCCTCGGGGTTGTCGGAACAGGAGAATATGGCTGGTGGTTCAAGTTGCGCTCTCTATGTAAGTACCCTGAGGCTGGACACTTACTCTACACATGTGCAGCAGACAGTGTTTTAGGTCTATGGCTATATATGCTTTTAGAACTGGTATTGGGTAAGATGAATGTGTTATTTTGCCCTTTATCTTGTGATAGCCCTTTCTTGTCCATATCTATGATAACCCGGTCTGATATGATGACATATGGGACGTTTATTAATTTTGTGGTCCCCTTTTGTTATATATATTTTACCTTCTATGATCCAGGGGGGAGGCCTGGCCACAGAGATCAACTGGGAGCACAGCAATGGGCCCCCTGTGACACAGCAGCTCAGTGATAGAAGAGAAGAAGTTGACCTACCATGAGATTCTCGGGTACAGAGGAATGAAGCAGATTTTAATTGTCTGATGTGTGGGGGAGAGCAGCCGGCTCCCCTGCTCGTATTCTAGATTTGTTGCAGAGTCTAGTGAAGGTCTCAATCTCAGATTGAGCTGGCAGAGACTCTGAATTGTGAACACTTGGTGACAAACTTTGAGCCTCTGGGGCTGTCGGAACAGGAGAATAGGTTTGTGTGAAAGATGCAATTACAAATATAGGACCACTAAATTTGACCAGGTGTTGTGACTAAGTGGTGAGAAAAAAATATATGCCTTTTAGAATACTGTGGGTTGTCTACTTTTGCAAATAGTATGCCATGATGGGTAATTTTCATTCCTGGGCTGCCATAACGTCTCACCGGCAACACAGGCCCAGAAAATCAATGTGCTAAATTTAAATGGGCAGGCCCCATATTTCGCATTGTAACTTCCAGAACCTGTACATAGAGGGTATTGTTGTACTAGGGGGACATCGCTGAATACAAATATCAGTGTTTTTTAGCAGTATAAAACATATAAGAATGATATAAACAGCAAAAGAACAGTGTTTGTGTGATAAACTAAAAAAGAAATATGACCACTACATTTGGCCAAGTGTTGTGCCTAAGTGGCTACAAAAAAAGACTAGACCTAGCCCTTTTGGAATACCCTGGGTTGTCTACTTTTGCAAATGGTATGCCATGATGGAGTAATTTTTTTTCCTGGGCTAACATATTGGGCGAGATTACATATGTGGCGCAACCTCCAGTGTAACCGCTGAAACACGCGTCGCCCGTAATTTCACCTTGCACATCGGAGTATCACATAAACCCCGCCGGCAGTTCATAAAGTGCTGTAAGTTGGATAAACTAGCGATGTCTAGAAATGAGCGTAAATACAATTTTCTAAAGTAGCCAGGGACTTACAGCACTTTAGAAACTGTCGGCATCTAAGAAAATAAAAAAAAGTCAAATCTCCCGTAAAAGTCTAACCCGCCTCCCAAAAATAAACCCGACATGTAAAACCCCTATATTCACCTTCAAACCCACATCGGATCTAATAATAAAAGTATTAACCCCATAATCCGCCAACCCCAACATCGCAAACTACCTAATAAATGTATTAACCCCTAATCCGCCAGTCACCCACATCGCAAAGTCCCTATTATAACTATTAACCCCTAATCCGCCATAAACCCACATCGCAAAAAACCTTATAAATCTATTAACCCCTAATCTGCCAAACCCACAAAATGCAATAATCCTAATAAAACTATTATTCCCAAAACCGCCAAACCCACACAATGCAATAATCCTAATAAAACTATTAACCCCTAAACCGCCAATCCCCCAAAACGCAAATAACTGATTAAATTACTAAGCCCCCTAACCTAACACCCCCTAATTTAACCCCAATTACCTAAATTAAAAAATACTAAGTTACAAACAATTAAAATAAAAAAACCTAACACTAAAAAAATTCTAAACTACCCATTGCCCCAAAAGGGGCATTTGTATGGGCATTGCCCTTAAAATGGCATTCAGCTCTTTTACTGCCCTTAAAGGGAAAGTCAACACCAGAATTTGTGTTGTTTAAAAAGAAAGATAATCCCTTTATTACCCATTCCCCAGATTTGCATAACCAACACTGTTATAGAAATACACTTTTTACCTCTGGGATTACCTTGTATCTAAGCCTCTGCAGACTGCCCCCTTATTTCAGTTTTTTTGACAGACTTGCATTTTAGCCAATCAGTGCTCACTTCAGGGTAACTTCACGTGCATGAGCTTAATGTTATCTATATGAAACACATGAACTAATGCCCTCTAGTGTTCAAAATGCTTTCAGATTAGAGGCAGTCTAATCCCCTAATAGGTCTAACCCCCAGATAGGTACTCACGGTTCCTGAAGTCCGGCGCTGAAGTCTTCTTCCAAGCGGCAATATCTTCTTCCAGGAACAAGCAGGAGTGGAGCGGAGGGCGGAACTGAAGACCGGCGACCGCCGGAGCCATGGTGCATGGAGATCCTCTTCGTACGATCACCACCACACACTGAGGATTGAATTCAAGGTACGCGTTTAACCCCTTAACGACCGAGGACGTGCAGGGTACGTCCTCAAAAAAAAGGCAGTTAATGCCTGAGAACGTACCCTGCACGTCCTCGGTGTGGAAAGCAGCTGGAAGCGATCCTGCTCGCTTCCAGCTGCTTTCCGGTTATTGCAGTGATGCCTCGATATGGAGGCATCCTGCAATAACCTTTTGAAGCCATCCGATGCAGAGAGAGCCACTCTGTGGCCCTCTCTGCACCGGAGATCGGTGGCTTCCTTCGTTGGTGGGTGGGAGCAGTACCGGGAGGCGGGTGGCGGCCATCGATGGCCCTGGAGATGTGGAGGGGGGCGGGATCGTGGGCGGGGATGCCCAGGGGCGCGCACGGACGCGCGCGCGTGCACGGGAGGGCGGGGGCGGGCGCGTGCACGGGGAGGGAGCGGGTGGGAACCGCTACACTACAGAAAAAGGCAATCAGTTCAAAAAATGTATAAAAAAAAAAATACGATCAATGAGATGGTGGGGGTTTGTGGTGGGGGGGGGGTGTTTGGGGAAGCTACACTACAGAAAAAAAATACATAAGAAAGAAAAATAACACTAAGAAAGAAAAAAAAAAAGCCCTTTTTTGTGCAAGCTGGGTACTGGCAGACAGCTGCCAGTACCCAAGATGGCCCCCAATAAGGCAGATAGGGAAGGGTTACAGAGCTGTTTTGGGGGGGATCAGGGAGGTTGGAGGCTAAGGGGGGTCCTACACAGCAGAAGAATTATTTTTTTATTTTTAAAAAAAACCTAAACCCCCAAAAAGCTTTTATTTTAGTACTGGCAGACTTTCTGCCAGTACTTAAGATGGCGGGGACAATTGTGGGGTGGGGGAGGGAAGGGAGCTGTTTGGGAGGGATCAGGGGGTCTGATGTGTCAGGTGGGAGGCTGATCTCTACACTAAAGCTAAAATTAACCCTGCAAGCTCCCTACAAACTTCCTAATTAACCCCTTCACTGCTAGCCATAATACACGTGTGATGCGCAGCAGCATTTTGCGGCCTTCTAATTACCAGAAAGCAACGCCAAAGTCATATATATCTGCTATTTCTGAACAAAGGGGATCCCAGAGAAGCATTTACAACCATTTGTGCCATAATTGCACAAGCTGTTTGTAAATGATTTCAGTGAGAAACCTAAAATTGTGAAAAATTTAACGTTTTTTTTTTATTTGATCGCATTTGGCGGTGAAATGGTGGCATGAAATATACCAAAATGGGCCTAGATCAATACTTTGGGTTGTCTACTACACTACACTAAAGCTAACATTAACCATACAAGCTCCCTACAAGCTCCCTAATTAACCCCTGCACTGCTGGGCATAATACACGTGTGGTGCGCAGCGGCATTTAGCGGCCTACTAATTACCAAAAAGCAATGCCAAAGCCATATATGTCTGCTATTTCTGAACAAAGGGGATCCCAGAGAAGCATTTACAACCATTTGTGCCATAATTGCACAAGCTGTTTGTAAATAATTTCAGTGAGAAACCGAAAGTTTGTGAAAAAATTTGTGAAAAAGTGAACGATTTTTTGTATTTGATCGCATTTGGCGGTGAAATGGTGGCATGAAATATACCAAAATTGGCCTAGATCAATACTTTGGGATGTCTTCTAAAAAAAAATATATACATGTCCATTGATATTCAGGGATTCCTGAAAGATATTAGTGTTCCAATGTAACTAGCGCTAATTTTGAAAAAAAGTAGTTTGGAAATAGCAAAATGCTACTTGTATTTATGGCCCTATAGCTTTCAAAAAAAGCAAAGAACATGTAAATATTAGGTATTTCTAAACTCAGGACAAAATTTAGAAACTATTTAGCATGTTTTCTTTTTGGTGGTTGTAGATGTGTAACAGATTTTGGGGGTCAAAGTTAAAAAAAGTGTGTTTTTTTCCATTTTTTCCTCATATTTTATAAAAAATTTTATAGTAAATTATAAGATATGATGAAAATAATGATATTTTTAGAAAGTTAATTTAATGGCGAGAAAAACGGTATATAATATGTGTGGGTACAGTAAATGAGTAAGAGGGAAATTACAGCTAAACACAAGCACCGCAAAAATGTAAAAATAGCCTTGGTCCCAAACGGACAGAAAATGGAAAAGTGCTGTGGTCATTAAGGGGTTAAATATGGGGTACCTTGAATTCCTATTGGCTGATTTGAGTCTTCAAATTCAAATCAGCCACTAGGATGAGAGCTACTGAAATCCTATTGGCTGTTCAAATCAGGACTTCAGGAACCGTGAGTACCTATCTGGGGGTTAGACCTAGGGTTTATTTTTATTTATTTTTGGGGGGTTTAGATTAGGGTTTTAATGGGCCTTTGAAAAAGAGCTGAATGTCCTTTTAAGGGAAATGCCCATACAAAAGGGCATTGGGTAGTTTAGGATTTTTTTGTGTTAGGCTTTTTCACTTTGGGGGTTTGGTGAGTGGGGGGTTTTACTGTTAGAGCGGAGACTTGGTTAATTAGATATTTTGCAATGTGGGGGTTGGCATATTAGGGGTTAATATAGTTTATTATTTATTGTGATGGGGAGATGACGGTTGAAAGGTAGACAGATATTATGCATGCATTAGGTGTTAGTTATTTTCAGAAGGTAGATAAATATTGCCCATCTGTTAGGTGTTAGTTACTATTTTCAGGGGGTTACGGTGTTCACATACTCAGCACAAGTCTTGCTGCGCCTGCCTATGTGTGACGAGGTGAAAATGGAGTAAAATGTCTCAATTTTCGCCACCTAATTCCTTGCTCTGAATATGTGATACCGATTTGTGACGCGGTTCTATGTTAGGTTATGTGAGTAAAAATTGCGGGCGACGGGTGAAATATAGGCGCCGCATTTATATGTGGTGCTGTATATGTGATACCAAAACCGCATAAAAACTGGCGTCGCCGGCTTTTGCGGGCGATGCCGCATATGTAATCATAACCAATGTCTCTAAGGCTGCGTTCGGGCAGCGCTCCAAGCGAACTGGAACTCGCTTGGAGCGTTTTTCTCACACTTGCTAGCGTTTTTTGAGCGCTCTGGTGATGTAAGTCCCAGCGCTTCCAGTTTGCTGGAAAAGCTGGGACTTTTCAGAGCAAGCTCAGACGCTTGGAAACATGGCAGACTCCACACACGTGTTGCTGTGGAGGCTGCCATGTTTTTATACATATAATATGATTTTTCGTGTGCTTTAGAGAATGTAGCCCATTTCTTTTCACTTCATACGTAGCGTATGAAGTGAAAAGAAATGGGCTACATTATCTAGAGCACACAAACAATCAAATTATACATATATATATATATATATATATATATATATATATATATATATATATATATACATGACGTTCAATCATTGTGCCTACTAACTACTATTTCCCTCACGGGGTGAGCTGGCGATCATTGTGTGTTAGCAAACTGAGATGTGTGGGCGGGTTAGAGATGTGTGGGCGGGGTTTCGGGAATTGCTGATTCCTGATTTTTAGATCCCCATAATTATATTCGACACAACACCACTGTTGTTATGCCTAGAATGATTTCCCCAGGCTTTTGGCAAACATTGCAACTCTGACCCACCTCTATTCAGTGCAGGATAAGCTACAGGGGCTGAGCTGAGGTGGGTCAGAGTTCCGATGTTTGCAAAGAGACTGGGGAGATCATTCTAGGCATAACAACGGTGTTGTGTAACAGGCAGCTACAAGGAAGCTTAGTAAAAACGTTCGCATGCGCAGTCCATTATTGTGCAGCAGATCCCTTTGCGCATACGAACATTTTTTTCGAAGCTCCCTTGCTTGTGACGTCACCTAGCGCCACGTCATCGCTGGGAGTGAAGCGCCTCCACTAGCTCCTGAGCGCTGCCCGAACGCGGCCCAAGGCAACATAGACACAGAAAGTCAATGTGCCAAATTTCCATGTAAATGGGCAGTCCCCATATTTGGCCCTATAACTTCCAAAACCACATAAAACCTGTAGATGGGAGTACTGTTGCACTGATAGGACATCGCTGAACACAAATATGGGCTTTATAGAAGTAGCAAATATAAGGATGATGACAGAAACAGCCGAAGTGCAGTGTTTGTGTGAAAAACGCATACCAAATGTATGACCCCTACATTTGGCCAGGTGTTGTGACTAGGTGGCTACAACTATAGGCCTTTTGGAATACCCTGGGTTGTCTATTTTGAAAATCGTATGCCATGATGGAATAATTTTCTTTCCTGGGCTGCTATAATGTCTGAAAGATGACTTTGGCCCAGAAAATCAATATGCCAAATGTCATGTATATGGCCTAGATTTGGAGTTTGGCGTTAGCCGTGAAAACCAGCGTTAGAGGCCCCTAACGCTGGTTTCTTACGGACTCTGGTATTTCGAGTTCATTTACCGACACTCAAAAATCACCCAACGCTCAAATTTCTACCGACACCTCAGACCCAGTAGTAAACATATACCGACAAAATAAACATTCACGAATCACAAAACAAATATTAGACAAAGTACACTTACACTCATACAAACACTACACTATGTTTATTTTTAAGATTTAATAATTTGTCATCAAAATACAAAGGATCAAAGTTGCGAGATCTCGGGTTTTAGTAAAAAAACTACACAAATCCATTTTCCCATTGACTTACATTGACACACGGGAAAAGACCCTCATATACCTACATCTAACTAATAACATTATCACAAATATACACTCATCGATGCATACAAACAATATACACCACATGACATACAAAAAATATTTATTTATTACAAAAAGAACACGATTTAGTGACTTTTTCACACAAGCTCATGACGTCACTCACTTTACGAGGAAAACCAGTCTTAGAAGAAAAAAAATTACCAAATTTTAGAGCCTCCATTGACTTCTATTGGGAAGACGTGCTCGTGCACGCGAAACCCACATTTCCCTAACGCACGCAAATAGCGTAGACCGAAAAACTCCAAATACCAGCGCTAGAAAATACATACTTTTATGCGTTAGACCCAGCTATGATAAATAGATCAAGAAATGACTATTTCCCTATGGTGGATTTATGGATTTTACTTTTTGAATATTCACAACACCATTAAATTGTTTCAGACTTTTATATTACATCAACTACAAATCAACATCACTAGTAACAAACTTTTTGTTATCAAAATATTACATTTAAACGGACCCCAAAATAATGTAAACTTTTCTGGATTCACAAACACTACACAATGGGAAACAATTCTCATTTACCTTTATTATTGCATTTCAGTTATTCAACTCATATGCTTGCAGCAACAGCATATCTACATAGGCTTAACAAATGATCAGTCATGGATGCACATACATTACTTTTAACATTCACTCATACATGTGCATTCAAATGATGGGGGAAAAACACATTACATTCTCTCTAGGAATAACAAAACAGAACATATGGATTTTACTGTACTTTTAACATCATGATTCCATCACCAGAAACCATTAGGAATTACGTACAACAAGAACATCATTACACAAGATTACAGATGTCACTTTATGGGAAGGAACAACAATGTCAGACCGCTATATAGAAGTCAGCATATGTGGGATACAATCACAATATATACATACATGTACATAACACGCATCACCCATCACGCAACCACGAAGCACACATTTATATTTTATTCAGCACACAATAACAATGTAGTCAAATACAACAACACAATGAGGATTTCAGAACTACATAGGCAGGTTAATAATATCATGACGTCATTAGAAGATTCAACCATACACATTACAGATTCACGACTGTGCCGCCCCTTTCGGAACTTTAACACTCAATACTACAATACAACATATACGTAAATAACAGTTTGGAACAGCATTATTAGGGAGATTTGAATAGGACAATTAATAAATATTGTCCGATCGCAAATCACTTATATATATAATACTACAGATGACAGCCTGAAGTTATTCAGTATTAGTGCCATTTGAATGGGACGCCTACAATATTTACATCTCGGCAATCACTTATATATACAATACTACAGATGACAGCCGGAAGTTATTCAGTATTAGTGCCATTTGAATGGGACGCATACAATATTGACATCTCGGCAATCACTTATATATACAATACTACAGATGACAGCCGGAAGTTCTTCAGTATTAGTGAGATTTGAAAGGGACGCAATACATAGGATTCCCACAGAATGATGGTGATTGGAGGCGCCTGAAGCGGGAATTCTTTGATATTGCTCAATTGCCCAATGTCTTGGGAGCCATAGATTGTACCCACATTGCGCTGCGTGCTCCAATTGATGACTTGCCCTTCAGAAATCGCAAACATTTTCATAGCTTCAACGTGCAGTATGTTTGTGACGCACAGATGAGGATTATGCATGTGTGTGCGAATTTTGGAGGGGCTAGTCATGATGCCGCATCCTCTCTCTGTTGTCCCTGTGGAGACCGTTTGAGGAAAGACAAATGCCCCCTGGTTATCTCGTTGGTGAGTATTTGTGCACAACATGGTTAATTAGTTTGACAATTGCCACTGTAGTTTTAAAATGTTAGCGTAATGTTCAGCTATAGGATGCAATTTAACTATTTATTTGTTTTCCCCGCTAATGTCTACTTTTAGTTCAATGCAGATATGTAGCATGTCTTACCTTAAATGCTCAGATAGATAATGCAATGTAACCATGTAGTTTTCATTTTACACAAGGTTTGGTTTAGGAGAAATATGCATATGTAGCATGTCTTAGCTGAAATGGGAAGATATTAGCGAATGCAATTTAACTATGTCATTGTCTCTTTCCGCTAATGTCTTTTAGTTCAATGCAGATATGTAGCATGTCTTACCTTAAATGCTCAGATAGAGAATGCAATGTAACCATGTAGTTTTCATTTTACACAAGGTTTGGTTTAGGAGAAATATGCATATGTAGCATGTCTTAGCTGAAATGCGAAGATATTAGCGAATGCAATTTAACCATGTCATTGTCTCTTTCCGCTAATGTCTTTTAGTTCAATGCAGATATGTAGCATGTCTTACCTTAAATGCTCAGATAGAGAATGCAATGTAACCATGTAGTTTTCATTTTACACAAGGTTTGGTTTAGGAGAAATATGCATATGTAGCATGTCTTAGCTGAAATGCGAAGATATTAGCGAATGCAATTTAACCATGTCATTGTCTCTTTCCGCTAATGTCTTTTAGTTCAATGCAGATATGTAGCATGTCTTACCTTAAATGCTCAGATAGAGAATGCAATGTAACCATGTAGTTTTCATTTTACACAAGGTTTGGTTTAGGAGAAATATGCATATGTAGCATGTCTTAGATGAAATGGGAAGATATTAGCTAATGTAATTTAACCATGTCATTGTCTCTTTCCGCTAATGTCTTTTAGTTCAATGCAGATATGTAGCATGTCTTACCTTAAATGCTCAGATAGAGAATGCAATGTAACCATGTAGTTTTCATTTTACACAAGGTTTGGTTTAGGAGAAACATGCATATGTAGCATGTCTTAGATGAAATGGCAAGATATTAGCTAATGCAATTTAACCATGTCATTGTCTCTTTCCGCTAATGTCTTTTAGTTCAATGCAGATATGTAGCATGTCTTACCTTAAATGCTCAGAGAATGCAATGTAACCATGTTGTTTGCATTTTACACAATGCTTGATTTAGGAGAAATATGCATATGTAGCATGTCTTAGATGAAATGGGAAGATAGAGAATAATATTGAACTAGATTTTTTTTTTAAAATAAACATTTGTTAGTGGATTATCGTATACAAAACTTTTTATTGGACTCCAAATACTATTTTGAGGATTCTGTTAGAATTATGTTCTGTTCATGATTTATAGGTGATTCTGGGTACATGAGCCGGCCTTGGCTCATTACCCCCTTGCGTAGCCCGACTGATGTGTCTGAGGAGCGCTACAATAGGGCTCATAAGAGAACCAGGGCGGTGGTTGAACGGATGTTCGGGCTCCTGAAGATGAGGTTCAGGTGCCTGGACAGGTCGGGAGGAGCCCTCCAGTACAACCCAAAGAAGGTGGCTAAGATTGTTGTAGCCTGTAGCGTCCTGCATAATATTGCACAGCGGGCTGGGATGCTGCAGGGCGTCCCGGCGGACCGAAACCTCCTCAGAGATGAGGAGGATGATCCTGTTCTAGAGGGGCCATTCCGGGACGAGGGGCTCAATGTCAGAGCAGACATCATCAACCGCCACTTTAGACGGTAAAGAATAGAAGTTAGACTGGAGTATTGTCAATAGATGTGAACTCTAGGGAAATGACAAGTAGAGAATTGTGCAAACATGTTAGGATTGTTCATCAAATGCTAAAAATGTGTTTAATTTATTAATATAGGTGATGCTCTGGGCATTGGGTCCTGAAGCGAGTCTTTGCCACCTGGTTTTTAAAGAGGACATCAGATGGTAAGTATAAATGTATGGACTGTTGCTGGCATGAATTGTACACAAATACATCATATGGCATACATTTTCTAAACTAGTATTTAGTTTACACATTACTTAAAATGTAAATACTCAGAAAGGGATCCTCTAGCATAACTATCCTCAATGTCACACATTAGAGGTTCGTCCTGCTCAATATGACTCATCTTCACACTTGATAGAACATAACACAAGATGCTACACACGCTTAGTAAGCTAGTGACAGAAATGTATTCTGAAATGGGGGGTGGGAGAGGGGTACAGAACTGATTCACACACTTGTAGTAATTTTTATTAAACTTTTTCTGCCATTAGGGAGCTGACTTATTCTAAAGACTGAAAGGGAAGAATTAGAAGCCTGACAGTGAAGATTGCCCAGACTGACAGTGGAAAAAGCCAAGATTGAAATTGAAGTATACCAATGGGATCATGTCTGGCATTATCTTTCCAATCTGCTGACCTTGAAAACCATACAAAGACATGTTCACATGGTAAGTGCCAACTATTTGATAGAATAAGGCTGTGGAGGCATCCTATTGGAGACACTTAGATTATTTTCTAATTTTTAGATGGTATTTCACAGTCCTCTATTTTGGAAATGATGAATAACACACCTATTGAAGATCAACTGTTTACCCCTGAATTGACTTTCAAAGACCATGCATTATCCCGGTTGGTGTACCAATGCATGCTAGTTAAGAATCACAGGAAGAATGTTGAATATTAGTAGCTTACATACATTAGTCATATTTCGTTCATAATTAGATATTTAGGGATCACAATCAGACACTTAGATGATTTTACTTTTTTAGATGGTATTTCACAGTCCTCTATTTTATGAACTGATGAATAAGACACCTATTGAAGATCAACTGTTTAGCCCTGAATTGACTTTCAAAGACCATGCATTATCCAGGTTGGTGTACCAATGCATGCTAGTTAAGAATCACAGGAAGAATGTTAAATATTGGTAGCTAACATACATTAGTCATACTTATTTCATAATTAGATATTTAGGGATCACAATCAGAAAAAGGAACACATATTATAGTTGATATAGAGGTATTTGAATGGACATGAAATATTACATTTATGTTCAGCATACATATATATTATTGAAATGTGATATACATTATTATGTAGAATTAGAAAATCAGATATTTAAATTTATTTTTTATTACACAATAGAATGTTTTTTTGGTTTTTTTTGTTAAAAATTTAATTAATAAATATCTTCATAAAATGTTGAATAAAGTTAGAGCATAGACACAAGATGATTGTAAATGTATTTTATGAATATTTGACAACGTGTGTATTAACTTTGTTAAAAAAATTTTTTTTTTTATTTCAGATTGTCATCTGATGACTTCCAGGAATATTTTTTTGTTTTTGTTTCAGAAACTTTAAAATTTTTAAATGGTAATAATAAACATTTTATTATTAAATACACTCTTTTGAACAGATTATAATAAATATCCATATAATCTGTCAATAAAAAACAATTTGACTCCCATGACTGGTAGTTGGCTATTTGACAAGCACATGCATAAGATCAAATAATGCATTAATTTTAGAAAATCCACTGATTCCGAAAATATTACATTAAACTATCTTTTTTAACATTAATTGGGGAGTGAGATCCATCGATGCTTTTGTTTGGAAATTCTTAGATGTTAAAATAATTTAGGATATGTAGTCAAAATCTGACAGAAATTATTTGTTTTCATTTTTAAGAAGGGGAAGTGGTTCAATTACATTAAAGTGACAGTGTTGTTGAATGTAAAATTAATTTTATAAGATCTTGTATCTTCCTTAGGTATCTCAAAACATTATTTTCTAAATTCTTTTAATTTTTACATTGATAAATGTTAGGTCATTTAACTTGATATTTCTCACAAGCTAGTTATTGGATGCCAGGTTAATCGATTTAATTTTCTAGTGGAGTCATTTAACTATAGTTATTAATATTATGTAGTTTTTAAAATCTTACCTCATGGGTTAGACATCACATATCTATATATAATTTTCATTCCCCTTTAGTTTATTTTGACAATGTTAAATCAACATTCCAAATGTTTTGGTCCTTAAAGGGACATTCACAAAGTATATTGTGTATTGATTTTTAAATAATTCATAAAAGAATTTAAACATATTTAGAAAGTACTATAGAATTACATTCAGTCTTTAAATATACTTTGAAAAAAATACATCAATGCACATATCTTAGTCAATTACATAAGGCATCTATGTGCAACCAACAATCAGCATCAAAATAGCCTATGTAGATATGTATTTAATCCAAGAATATATATAATTACAATCTAATGATTGAATACCAAAACATATTAAGTTGTTCAAATATTATAATCTTATCCAAAATGCATACATAACATATAGCTTAATGTCCCTCTAAGCTGAAGACTCCGAAATACCTCCTTTACAATATATATTTCAGTCAGTGTGTAAAACAATCCAGAAGTTAATCTAAATTTGCTTTACTCATATGTTATACTAATTTAGCAAAAGGAAGGTGCCTAGGTTTCGGATATTTCAAGCATTATTGTGAAATGTTTATTTAAAGGGACATGAACTCAAAATATACTTAAAGGGAGACATTTAAAAAATTAATGATTTATACATTCTGAATGAGTATTCTATTTTAAGCAACTTTAAAAATTGTCTCATATTATGAATGCTCCTTGTGATGTTGCTATCATTACTTTAAAAATAAGGCATTAAATAGATAATTTATTTGCTTCAGTACTCTGGACAGAACTTGTTTTTTTTGGTTGGATTAATTTATCCAACAATCATCAAGGACAACCCAGGTTTTTTGCAACAATTGTCCGTAATCTAAAATATCATTATTGATTTGTAAAGAAAGATAACAAGATAATTCTTAACATTTGAGAATCGGATTAAATTATAAAGTTGCTTAACATTTCATGCTCAATCTGAATCACGAACGCTAAATTTGTTTGGACAGTGTCCCTTTAAGAGATTTAAAGAGTGTATTTACTTCTCTTCTTATCTTGACATACTTTGCTTGAAAAGCATATTGAGATAGGCTCAGTAGATGAAGATTGGTGGATGCACAGAGATGCCTTATGTGATTGGCTCAACCATGTGCATTTAAATTTCTTCTGTTGAGGATATCTAAATACTAAGATAAATTGATTTACATTTTAAAGTCTAAACAATTTTCTATCTCTACAGATCATTTGATACAATTGTTTGTTTGTAATGTCTATTTAAAAATAAAGACGCCATTGCACAATAACATATATGAGCAGTTCAGACAAATACAAGCTCGAGGTTTATTTACTAATAACAAACAAACCTGTAGTTTAACATTTATAAACAGATTATCCAAGTTACTGACATTATAACCTGAATTTGAACATTCAGAAATATTGCGTGGGAAACGCATCTTGAAACACCAGATTAGCATCTTTAAACATTAGAGTCTAATGTCACGCAATAGCACACAATCAATGTGCATTATGAAATACATTTAATAGAGCAATATCAATACTTCACAATAAGTAAAGAAATGGATTTTATGAACAATAAAGACATACAATATTAAATGTGTATTTGCATTAAAGAAACAGACCGTTATTAAACCGAAAAATGTATACAACATTTAATAATGTGGCAATATTAGATTTTAAATAGAATTTTATCATTAATATTTAATGGATCACGGATATTAAATCTGCGTCACACATATCCGCATGACAGGCCCATGAGTTACAAATAAGTCTACATGAAAAATGAAGTTACAGCACCACCAGGAGGTATGTGTAAGGAAGTTACTAAGATATGAAACATTAAGGAACGGCCAATCAGAGTTCATCACACAAACACAACTTGAGTCAGGATGGTCTCACAGACATTCTAACAATATTTCAAACTTTTATCCAATCAGATGTACAGATAACTTGTCCCATGCTGCATCTCATGTTTACTTCACCATATAAAAGTCCATTACACGTTGCCATCTCTGTCAGTTCTCTAATGCCTGCAGGCAGTATATAATATTTATTAATAATTATATTCTACAACCCAGCAGGCATGTCAGCTCCCAGGTTCACCAAGGAGGAGAGCGCTGCACTGGTCCACGCCGTCAAGGACTTTTATCCCCAGCTGTTTGGGAACAAGAGGAGGTTGAAAGATGCGCATGTTAAGAAGGCCCTCTGGGAGTCTATCACCAATGCGGTTAGATTGGTGTGTGACGTCCAGAGGAGCCAGGATCAGATCATGAGGAGATTCGGAGATATGAGGTTGCGCTTGACAAAAAAAGTCAACCTCATAAGGGACTGGGTACAAGCCCGTAAAAGAGGGGGCAAAAGAGAGGCCCCGCGGAAACTCTACCTACTCCCTTATGAGGTGACTTTATGCGAGCTCCTCAATCTCCGGGTCCCCAAAAGATTTAGATCCTCGCCATCCTCGGCCTCCTCTTCTTCCCTCCCAGCTGCGGGATCTGAAAGTCCTGACGCGGGGGCCAGGGCAGCTGCTTCTCCGTCCGGTGGCTTGGGAGGAGATGATGGAGAATCTGAACCAGGTAACTATCCAACTTCATATAATATCTTAATATTTAATTTTTTTTTAAAAATGTGTATATAGTCAGATACTAAACCTATACAGATCTCACAACATACACTACATATGATGTTTAGATATCTGATTTTATATTAGTGACACATGAAATATGCGTCACAGAGCGAAAATGGAATTTCGCATACACGTTAACATGGGTTTGCTGTAAGTGGCATTGCTTTATACATGTTGGTCAAATGACGGATGCGTAATTCCACTTGGAATCATTGCGCAATGATCGCGCAAATGGAATTGCGCATACACGTTAACATGGGTTAGCTGTAAGTGGCATTGCTTTATACATGTTGGTCAAATGACGGATGAGTAATTCCGCTTGGAATCATTGCGCAATGATCGTGAAAATGGAATTGCACATACACGTTAACATGGGTTAGCTGTAAGTGGCATTGCTTTATACATGTTGGTCAAATTACGGATGCGTAATTCCGCTTGGAATCATTGCGCAATGATCGCGAAAATGGAATTGCGCATACACGTTAACATGGGTTAGCTGTAAGTGGCATTGCTTTATACATGTTGGTCAAATGACGGATGCGTAATTCCGCTTGGAATCATTGCGCAATGATCGCGAAAATGGAATTGCGCATACATGTTAACATGGGTTAGCTGTAAGTGGCATTGCTTTATACATGTTGGTCAAATGACGGATGCGTAATTCCGCTTGGAATCATTGCGCAATGATCGCGAAAATGGAATTGCGCATACACGTTAACATGGGTTTGCTGTAAGTGGCATTGCTTTACACATGTTGGTCAAAATGAAATGTGAATTATTATATATGTGAAGAATACAGTATTCTTATTTTCAATATTATACATAATAAAAAAAGAAGAATCCAAATAAATTATAACATATGCCCATCAATTGATGAGAATGAAATAACACAAAAAATAATTTAAGCTACAGTAAACAACACAACTGATTGAAAATAAGAGTACAGGATATATTTATCATGAATTGAATTGAGGAAACAATTAACTCATGGGACTACCAAAGGATTAATATTTTTTAATTGATTTGCTAATAATGTAAAGATTTTAAACATGGCATGATTTGTATTAATGATATCCAATCCTCATTTAATATATTACAGATCTGGATGTTGGTGCTGGATCCTCAAGGCAGGGCTTGTCACAGTATGGTATGTCTCATTTTAATTGACATTTGTCTTAGAAACATGGACAGAACATTACATACTAAATCCACATTGTTCAATATTTATATGTATCTTCAAAATGGATTTTAAAACTTTTTTCAAATAAGAATAAATAAAACCAAAAAATAGGATTACATTGTAAGACTACTCTGATTTTTTTTTAATTTAAGATATCCCATCTATTCTGGATGTCTTAATTTTAATGTAAGATTCTTTGAATGTCCAATTTATATTCTTCCCTTGTGTATTGCTTAATCTTATTTGTATACATTTTTAAATAATACACACAATTTTGCATATGTTTAGATTTTAAAAATATAGATTCAATTTTTGAAATTGATCACGTCATTTAAGGGACATGCCAACTAAATTTTACATAGAATTATTTTTAAACGTGATTTTATTGTTTTGTTTAAACATTTTATGAGCTACATTGGTTCAGTCTATTGTTTTAGTTCATAAACAAATTAATGGATTTTGGTTTAGGTTAAACAATGCATTACTGGTATTATCCTGCTGTTTTTCTATGCATAAATTGGCATATTTCCAAAAGTTAAAATCATGTGTTCAGATAACAGTAGTACATAGTTTAAAAAAGTATACAATTACACATTTAGATCTTCATGTCCCTTTAATAGATGAAAATTAAATAATTCTTAGGATATCCTTAAATAACATATTAGATTGGAATTGCATGCTCAATCCCATTCATTACATCAACATATGGAGTCAAGAATTCATTAACACCAACATTGTCAAATCAATATAATTTTATATTAAAGGGATACTGATCTAAAATTATTAATGTTGTCATTCAGATAGAGCATGCAATATTAATCAACATTTAAATATAATACTATAATCATATGTGAAATATTCTATTGCTAAATGTATTTTAAAATCAAGAATGTACGTTTATC
Source organism: Bombina bombina (assembly GCF_027579735.1). Taxonomy (NCBI): domain Eukaryota; kingdom Metazoa; phylum Chordata; class Amphibia; order Anura; family Bombinatoridae; genus Bombina; species Bombina bombina. Next base: position 532,929,646 of record NC_069502.1, on the reverse strand, counting down.
TGCAGCTCAATTTTGGTTGACCAACCTGGGTTTTGATTGATGATTGGTGGATACCTTCAACAAACAATATTTATTGAATCCAATATTGCTTATCTGCCTTTAAGATTAAAATGTAGCAACATTCAAATTATAATAGAAGTCAATGTTAAATAATTTGGTTTAGGTTAAACAATGCATTACTGGTATTATCCTGCTGTTTTTCTATGCATAAATTGGCATATTTCCAAAAGTTAAAATCATGTGTTCAGATAACAGTAGTACATAGTTTAAAAAAGTATACAATTACACATTTAGATCTTCATGTCCCTTTAATAGATGAAAATTAAATAATTCTTAGGATATCCTTAAATAACATATTAGATTGGAATTGCATGCTCAATCCCATTAAGATTAAAATGTAGCAACATTCAAATTATAATAGGAGTCAATGTTAAATAATTTGGAACAGTTTGAACAGTGAAATCAATGATTGAAATAAATCATGTCAGTGTCCCTTTAATAAACAATAGATTCATTCATCTTTACATTCTTTGGATTAGACAATATTGATATATAATTCACATATTCACTGTTGGAGTTACTTTATAGATATCAGCATACTCTAACAGCACCATGATTACATATTTGTACTAATCAATTTGGTTTTGTATTGTGATAAATATGTGTTGTGTCCTAAACAAGATTACTGTACATTGCACAAATGGCTCGATGTGCCACATGTCTTTGTTTATATTTGTCAACAGCTGTTATTCAAAATGTGGTTTGTGTGTATTCTTTTAAGAACATTGATCAATGGGTATATTTAGATATGCAATAGCATCGTATGAGATGAGTTTGATGTCTAATATAGTCAGAAATTAAACATATGTTCAATACATCATTTTTAACAGAATCCCCTTGATTCAATCAAGCATTTTTTTGTTTAATGACTGCTCTATTCTTCACATTTTCAAGTTGATTATTCTTAAAATTCGCTACAGATGTGATTTAGTGCTATCCCAAATGTGTTCACTAATATATATCTATATCATTCATAGAGAGAGTTGGTGTGGGGAGCCCACAGGAATCCAGCACTGACACAGAGCCGCCTTTGCGGTCTCCTGGTAAGTCCATTGACTCATTTATATGTCATTGAAGGTGTATTGGTAATCAATATTATGAGCATGATTCTGATGAAGCATAACATTTGAAACAAACATATAATTTACTCCTCTGATTATATATTAATTTTCTTTGAATATTGAAAGATTAATAATTAAAACTTTCTTAGTCTACACCTTTGTTATTCAGAAGATGTATAGCATATGTTTGTTTCCATGTTCATTTTTGACAACAGTCATCAAGTGATACACACATGAGAAATCTTAAATGTTCTATGTACTATGCTTTTATGATTTTAAAATTAATACAAACAATACATCGAAAATCGGAATCATTGAGAATAACAAATCTAATGTCATTTGTATGCTCCATCAAAATGATGTAAATCATAACTTTGGGTGTGTATATCTTTAATGCAACATTGATGTGTGTCTTTGATCAACAGTAACATATGTTATAATATCTGATCTTAACGTGTACACAACATGTTATGTTTTACAGAGATTGATTTAACATGTGTGACGGAGGAGGAAGAGGCTTCCTTGAAGTCTGATGGTATGTGAAATATATCTATCATGTTTCCAACATGTTGCTTTATTGGAAATCATTTTATTGAAGACATTCAAAGTCTACAGCTTTTTCACTTTAAAAAGGAATATTATTTGTCTGTTCAAATACACTACTGCCCCCTTTCTATATCAGGCAGCATGAAAATATGTTTTTTTTTTTTTTTATAAATTTATAATTCATGCCATCATTATGTCACATGCATTTTCCTCCCAGAGAAACAGCGCAGTCTGTGAAAGAAAGAAGGACTCCAATAGTGCAATATTGTATGATATAAGCACTCTTTATTTACAACAAGCAAGCCAAATACTCACGATATCTGGCGTGGTTAAAATCACATAAAGGTATCTTTGAAATAACAGCTGATCTAGAGCAGTCTTGTGGTCTGTACAAACTTGGGAAGTGAACAGCGATGTACCCGGTCGGCGTGTGACGTCACCACCCGACAACAGCTGATTCTGTTAAACACTCCGTCTGCATACACTGATTTAACGTGACATGACTTGTAGACTTGTAGACTGTGTCCACATTTGGATTTATACAAAAGTATTGGTCCCCATTTATAAGACTTTATTTCAACTTATTCATTTACTTTTTATTTTATTTTATTTTTTTATATTTTTATATATAGAAAAAATTTCTTTTTTTTTATATATATATATATATATATATATATATATATATATTTTTTCAATTTCGCAATCAATATACATATCATCATATATATTTTTTTACATTGTTAGGTTTGAAATTGTTTATTATTGGAATAGCATATTCATTCAAATAATTAGTTATATTTTTGCTGGGTTAGTATTGCGCTGTATCATTTGGTGGTAGTTTATGTCACATGCATATTCTAGGCCAAAACACAATAATAATGTTATAATTGATATTCATCTGAGTGCCTATATGCATACCATATCCTCATTTCATAATTGTTTAGAAATTCAAACACACTTCGAAGTATATTGAAAACATAATCAATTTGAAATGCGTTGATTTTATTTCATGATGTATGAGATGTTAATATATTTGGATTATTTTTTTCAGATGGATCCTCCACCTCTGGTCATCTGGTTTCCGCCCCTGCCCAGTCCCCTGACCAGTCACAGACCCCTGCCCATGCCCAGACCACTGCCCAGGCACAGAACCCTGCCCAGGCACAGACCACTGCCCAGGCCCAGACCCCTGCCCAGGCACAGACTCCTGCCCAGGCCCAGACCCCTGCCCAGGCCCAGACCCCTGCCCAGGCCCAGACCCCTGCCGGCCCTTCCCATTTGTCATTTCCTGTCCCTCCCAAAAAACGCACCTTCCCTGTCCCTCCCAAAACACGCCCCTTCACCCCCCTTCGCCGCTCTCCCCGTATTATGGCCCGTACAGCTGCCCAGACCCCAACTCAACACTCCCCAGCTGTACGGCCTACCCCGGAGCAGCAGCTCATCCCTCCCCAACCCAATCCCATCCCTCCCCAACACAATCCCATCCCTCCCCCCTGTCTCAACCTTCATTGTCCTGGGTGTCGGATTGTCCTTCCCAGGCACAGCTGTAAGTATCATTCAAAATCCACATTATAAGATACTTAAAGGTACACTGAAGGAAAATTGTTTCTATTGTGATTCAAATAGAGCATGCAATGTTAATCAAATTTATAATTTACTACTCTTATGAATTATTCTTCATTCTCTTGCTATCTTTATTGAAACAAAGAAATGCCTAGAATTAATTTTAAATAGAAAATAATTGTGGATATCATTTCTTTATTGTTGGATGAATGTATCCATCAACCAGCAGGGACAACCAAAGTTGATAAACAAATATGGCCTGCCCTATAAACCTACATTCTTGCATTCAAAATCTAGCTAGAGAATTCTAACATTTAAAGAATATGTGTAATTTTTTCATATTTGTAATGTCATGCTCTATCTGAATCAGTCAATTAAATATTTAGGTTCAGTGTCCCTTTAATTTGATATCACTACATATACCAATCACCACTACTTGGATCCAACAATTTATGTACAAATGTTGATACATTATCTCTTGTCTAACCCAGTGGGAATGTAATTTCTTCAGGTTGCTATGTTTACACAGCTTGTCCTCAACGCCAAAATGTTTAAGGATAGGTGTGCCTACCACAGTATAATTAAAATATTTAAATTGCTAATGTAAGTACAATGTAAATCCTTTAACAAGATTTGATACACTCAAGCTGTATAAGTGGATCATCGAAAACCAATTAAAGGGGACAACATGTTTGAGTAAACTGTCCCTTTAATGATTTCGGTCTGTCTGAATAACATATTTAATGTGTAAAGAATCAATTTAAACAAATTGATGTAAAGAATTATTTGTCTTTATGATGACAATGTATCTTTGCTTATTTTTTCGTCTATTGTGTAATTATCCTTAATATTTGATTTATTCTTTATTTTAGGCTGTGACTCAGCATGGCTCATGCTAGAAGGTATAGCACGAGTAGAGCAGGCCGTGTTGAGGAACGCAGCTGTCCTGAGAGGGATGAACGACACCATGCAGGCCCAGCTCCGGGTTCAGGATTTGACTCTGCGGCAGATCATGCTATTAAATTCAAGGCCTGAATCCGGAGCTGGACATGCACAGGATGATGAAGAGGATGACCAGTAAGTGGAGGATCTGGAGATGCTCCAAGGGCGCAGATAAGAATCCTCCGTCCACATGTTGATGTTTTTGTTATTGTTGCCATTTGGCCTTTTTCTAAGTTTATTGTTGTGCCTGTTGCACTCTTTTACCTTGTCATATGTCTCCAATGGGGCTATGCTGGCCCTTGGCAACTCTCTTCATGGACTGTGATGCACTGTGTTACCTTGTCATATGTCTCCAATGGGGCTATGCTGGCCCTTGGCAACTCTCTTCATGGACTGTGATGCACTGTGTTACCTTGTCATATGTCTCCAATGGGGCTATGCTGGCCCTTGGCAAGTCTCTTCATAGACTGTGATGCACTGTGTTACCTTGTCATATGTCTCCAATGGGGCTATGCTGGCCCTTGGCAACTCTCTTCATGGACTGTGATGCACTGTGTTACCTTGTCATATGTCTCCAATGGGGCTATGCTGGCCCTTGGCAAATCTCTTCATGGACTGTGATGCACTGTGTTACCTTGTCATATGTCTCCAATGGGGCTATGCTGGCCCTTGGCAACTCTCTTCATGGACTGTGATGCACTGTGTTACCTTGTCATATGTCTCCAATGGGGCTATGCTGGCCCTTGGCAACTCTCTTCATGGACTGTGATGCACTGTGTTACCTTGTCATATGTCTCCAATGGGGCTATGCTGGCCCTTGGCAACTCTCTTCATGGACTGTGATGCACTGTGTTACCTTGTCATATGTCTCCAATGGGGCTATGCTGGTCCTTGGCAACTCTCTTCATGGACTGTGATGCACTGTGTTACCTTGTCATATGTCTCCAATGGGGCTATGCTGGCCCTTGGCAACTCTCTTCATGGACTGTGATGCACTGTGTTACCTTGTCATATGTCTCCAATGGGGCTATGCTGGCCCTTGGCAACTCTCTTCATGGACTGTGATGCACTCTGTTACCTTGTCATATGTCTCCAATGGGGCTATGCTGGCCCTTGGCAACTCTCTTCATGGACTGTGATGCACTGTGTTACCTTGTCATATGTCTCCAATGGGGCTATGCTGGCCCTTGGCAACTCTCTTCATGGACTGTGATGCACTGTGTTACCTTGTCATATGTCTCCAATGGGGCTATGCTGGCCCTTGGCAACTCTCTTCATGGACTGTGATGCACTGTGTTACCTTGTCATATGTCTCCAATGGGGCTATGCTGGCCCTTGGCAAGTCTTTTCATGGACTGTGATGCACTGTGTTACCTTGTCATATGTCTCCAATGGGGCTATGCTGGCCCTTGGCAACTCTCTTCATGGACTGTGATGCACTGTGTTACCTTGTCATATGTCTCCAATGGGGCTATGCTGGCCCTTGGCAACTCTCTTCATGGACTGTGATGCACTGTGTTACCTTGTCATATGTCTCCAATGGGGCTATGCTGGTCCTTGGCAACTCTCTTTTTGGACTGTGATGCACTGTGTTACCTTGTCATATGTCTCCAATGGGGCTATGCTGGCCCTTGGCAACTCTCTTCATGGACTGTGATGCACTCTGTTACCTTGTCATATGGCTCAAATATTCCTTATTTTTACAAGATTATTTATAAACGTTGTTGATGTTTTCTTACATACTAATAAAAGACATGTCATTGCACGATTCTTTGTCCTCATTCTTCATTTTATTGATTGGAAGCTCTAGTTTATCTGGTTGATCCTTAAAGGGACCTACCAAAAATAATGGATTTTCAAGAATCATATATGTAATACAATTGTAAATGACTTTAAGATTAACATCTCCAATGTAATGTTATTATTTGTCTTTATATATTTTTCTCAAAGCTTTATCATTGCATGATTATGATTAGCATAGTAATTCTTTTATATATGTATATATAGATTGTTATTTGTGTATATATGTATATTTCAATTTTCACATCCATGTGTGTATTTAGAAACTCTGCATGAATTGATGCACCTTTAACAAATGATCTGAGGATTGATACAATGATATAATCCCTGTAAAGTGTTCATTTTATTGAAATAGTATTGTCTATGTGTATCCTCTTTTTAAAAACAAAATAATGTCCCTTTAAGTGATGGTGAGCACAATTGTTAATGAATGTATTTCCATTTCTAAAGCGTTTTTGTCCTTTTTACATGAACAAGGACTTATAATCTTATTAATAAACAATCTTATTGTAATGTTGACAGCACATGTATTTCATTTTTAATTCTATCTTATTGTAAAAGTGTAACCAAATAAATCTCTGTGTGTAATGCGCATATTTTAGATGATGAATATTTTTTTAACAAATATGTTAACAAAATACTTCTCCTCCCATATATGGCTATAGGTAGGCTGACCATATTTCAACTTGAATAAATGACACGTTTAATCAATACATGTGTCATTATTGTTATTCCAAAACAATCTAAACATATCTTAAAACATCAATGGCATATGTATTTCTCATGTGTATCTTTTAAATGTTAAAGATATACACCATAGCTATAGTTAAAGGGACAGTCAAGTCCGAAAAGATGATTCATGATTTCGTGACATTCCTAGATAGCAATCTACACACATACTAGTTACTAAAATATAAATACGTTTCTTATTGATATGCCAAGCTGTCAACTGAGTCCTTGTATTGACTGCGGTTTTTCAGCGATCTCGGATGCGCCATGTTAAGACGTCACCTGCCAGGCTGTCCAATGATTCCTTGTATTGACTGACGTTCTTACGTGATCAAGAATGTTCCTTTTATTGGATTGCGTTTTGACGCGATCAAGGATGCACCTTTTTTTGGTTTGCGTTCTTACGTGATCAAGAATGTGCCTTTTATTGGATGGCGTTTTGACGCGATCAAGGATGCGCCTTTTTTTTTTGCGTTCTTACGTGATCAAGAATGTGCCTTTTATTGGATGGCGTTCTTACGTGATCAAGGAAGCGCCATGTTAATTAAGATGTCACATGCAAAGGTAAAAAAACGTCTGATTGTATTACGTAGTCCCGCAATATTTGTTTGTGCACGTTAAACACGTTTGTGAATGAAGCCAATTTTAAAAACCTTGCGAATATGGATTTTTTGCATCATGTTACATTGTTGACCCGTAGCTGATAAAGATCACCACATTCTCTTTTGCTGGATGTCTGGTTGAATAAACGAACGAAAGCAAAATGTTTTCATGCATATGATATTTCGAGGCAAGTGCAAATCTCTATAGTCCATGTTGTTTAATATGTTTGTCAACAATATGTTCCTTTTTCAGAAAAATGACTGTTGTGTTTAATGTTAAAGATATCTAATTCATAAATATGCGCTATTGTGTTAGAATAAAGTAATCAATATGCATTTATCTTTATCATATGCTAAATATATGATGCCGACTTCTTCTAAATGTAATTTCGTTGTATATTTTATTAAAGGTTCATTAGACACTCACATTATAAATCAAATCTTTTAATTTGTTCTCTAGTTAGATAGTCCATTGTTTAACAAAAACATGTTTCATTTTGCTTCTGTTCAAATAAAATGTAAGTAATTTTCAGACTCCTCGCCAAGCCTCTAAGTTTCATGTGAGTACCATTTCCAGCTTTCTCCTGTTTTGTGTATGATGGTGTATTGTCTTGTTTTACGGTTGTAATGGGGGTTCATCTATATTTTCAATAGAGCTAACCTGATTTTCTTTGAAAGTGTTTAAAGCTTTGTAATATTGATATCAGTATATGTTAATCTTGTTGTTTCTAGTAGTGTCTATTACATACAGTTCTGTTAAAAATATAGTATACTGTCCCTTTAATGCAAATGTTTATTTTTGTATCATGTATGAGTTCCACATTGGTTAATCTCCAAATATATTATTGTTAGCATATTTTCACCCCCCACTCCTAAAAGGACTTTAAACCATATTAATTGTTAAAACAAATGTCTTTATAAAAATAAATTAACACAATAATGTCTCTTTAAGAAAATAGACTTTATTTAACACGTCAATATAAATCTGATTTCAAAATTTATTGTTTGAACAAGTACATGTAGATATACCAATAATCTTCAAATATATGTTAGCATATGTAATTTTGTTAAAGGGACAGTTTAGAAAACAAATAATGTTTTGCATTATTCTAAAAGTCAATTTTGTAATATCAATGATATCAAATGTTTCAATTTGCTAGCTAAACCTATGAGGTTCGTGTGCTCATTTCTTCGAGCTTGAAGAGTGCATGTAATCATTATACAATTTGACCACTAGAGGGCATTTGGATAGCATTTGTATATGTAAAACCTTGTGCTCATACAGCATATTATTTACCATGTATTGATCATTGATATCTAAAATGTTGTTATGTCAGAACAACAAATAAGTGGTCATTTTTCATAGTCATAGATACAAGGGTAAGCACATAAGTCACACGTATTTCTCCATGTTTTGTTGTTTCCAATTTGATAATGCGTAATACAGTGTTTTCTTTGTAATCAATAATTTTCTGACTGTCCCTTTAAGCTGTGTTATTGGCATTCAAACAGTAATATGCCATCATGGATAATTGTAATGGTAATTTTGTTTGCGATTCGGGAAACAGTTTGGACATCACATCACAGAAACCAATCAATATCATGAACAAGGATAGGTATGTGATGATGTGGTTTTCACACAATTATAACCCACACTTTGCAAACAATCTGCCTCCATGGACCCGGTCCCATAGAAGTAGATTATATACAGAGTGTGGTCCACAAGTGTATGAAAACCACATCATCACATACCTATCCATTACACATTAAATAAAAAAAACATTAAACATGAAAACAAATACTTACTTCCTCTTCCTTCCCCTCTTCCCACGGGGCTGAGGCTCTGGGAGGGGCAACTGCCGACTCTGACGAGTTCTCCTTGGAGATGTTGTGGGAAGAGTGGAAGGAAGAGTACTGGGACGACCAAGGTGAGGAGGAGAAGATGGCTGAGGAGGAGAAGATGGCTGAGGAGGAGAAGATGGCTGAGGAGGAGAAGATGGCTGAGGAGGAGAAGATGGCTGAAGAGGAGAAGATGGCTCGGCAGGAGGAGATGTCCCGGCAGGAGGAGATGGCCCGGCAGGAGAAGATGGGCCGGCAGGAGAAGATGGCCCAGCAGCAGGAGGCCCAGCAGCAGGAGGCCCAGCAGCAGGAGGCCCAGCAGCAGGAGGCGGACCAGGAGGCAGATCAGCATGCGCCTCCCGGAAAAAATTAAACATCTCTTGGTGTAGATTAATGATTCTGTTTTGCCCTTGTTCTATTCTATTAAGTATGTTTATTATTTGGTTTTGGCCTTCAATTATTTGGTTTTGTCCATCAAGAATTCGAGTTCGGCCTTCGATATTTTGTATCCGGGAGTTACGCATCTGGTCTATGTAGTCCAGTAGAACCCGCACCTCCGCTATTTCCTCTTGTTGTGCTTGGCGGGGTACCCGTGCACGGCGGGGTGCCCGTGCACGGCGGTGTGCAGGTCCTTGAGGGGCCTCTGGTTCCGCGGCCTCCTACCTCTGCATCCGGGGCCTCTTCATCTGCTTCCGTTCCCTCTTCGTCACGGGGGGCCTCTTCCCTCCGAAGTGGAAATTCCTCCCCACCACTCTCATCCCGGGGAGATGGAGGAGGCTGTATTTGTTGTGCTGCCTCCTCCCCAGACTCTGTATATTTAAAAAAATAAAAATTGTATATATTAGCATATTTGCAAATGAAGCTTTAAATGACTTAGCTTACGATACAATTACAAATGCAGAATCATTAATCCACTTTGAAATCTAACAATCAATACGATTTCCGCATTTTCTAAACCGTGTTTGTGATATCTCTGGTCAATCTGAATGTTTTAGCGTTCGTTTTCAGTCTGTTTAAATGCACACCTAACCTATAGCCTAGATAATGATGTAACCGCAAAGTAATTGTGAATGCGTGTAAACAGCGTAATAGCATTAATCTGATCCTTAAAGGGACATGAAACCCAATGTTTTATCTTTCATGATTTAGAAGCATACATTTATAATCAACTTTCTAATGTACTTTTCTTATCTAATTAGCTTCATTCTCTGGATATTTTTTGCTGAAAAGCATATCTAAATATGCTTAGATGCTGATTGTTAGCTGAATATAGCTGCCTCCTGTGATTGTTTCACCGTGTGCATGGCTATTTCTTCATTAAAATATATCTCAAGAATGATTCAAATTAGGTAATATAAGTACATTTGAATGTTTTGTCAAATTGTATTCTCTACCTCAATCATGAAAGTAAAGGTTTGCGTATAGTGTCCCTTGAAATACATTCGTATGTGAATTTATTCTTCAATGAGCTTACCGTCAGATGAGAATGGCAGGTTCCCGGTATCAATTCCTCCGATACCGACTACATCCACCTCGGAGATGCTGGGCGCAACATTTCCTCCCATCGGCAGTACTCGATTTCCAGGGCAGGGCCGCCACCGGTTCCTGCGGAATGTCGGGCCTCCAGGCTTAACTTTTTCTTGAGATCCATCTTACAGTCCCGGTAGCGATGTTTTACAGAGTCCATATCTCTGTTCCGGCCACCCACTGCATTGACTGCATTCCTTATCTCATTCCAGAGCCTCCTCTTCTCAGTCGGGGTAGTCTTCTGGTGCTGCAGCCTCCTATACCTGGCCATATAGGCCTCTACGAGGGCCTCCTTCTCCTCCATCGAAAACCTCGCCTCCCTAGTCGCCTTGGCCTTCCCCTGTAACGATGCCCTCTGTTTCCCGGACTGTGAAGCCTTACTCTGTCCGCCACTGGGCCCAGCCACTTGTTCATCTTGAACCAAGTGACTGGGTCCACCCACCGCTTCCACCCCCGCTTCCTGCCCCCCTTCCTGCCCTGTTCCTCACCCCTCCCTCTCCTCCCCCCTCTACCTCTCCCCTGCCTGCCCTCCATCTGTTCCCTAAACTAAACCCCAAATAATCAAACAAAAAGTGAGTGTGATGAAATGAAAGGGGGTCAAAATAAAGAACTAAAAAGACAAAAAAAGTGCTGAAAGTGTGAGAGGGATCTAAAAAAACAAAGAGGGTAAGGAGTATTTAAATAAACCAAAAGAAGAAGACTAAAAGGAGGATATGTAAACTAAATGTAACTAGGGGATGGGTATGGGATGGGGTATGGGATAAGAGTAAATGGGATGAAAGGGAATGGGACTACAGGGAATGGGGTATGGAGTGTAGTATGAGGGGGTATGGGGTATGGAGTGTATGTAGTGTTATTGATAAGTGTATGTATGTATTGAATGTGTTTGCGTGTAAATGTGTTAAGTGTACAGAAAAATCACTCGCTCGCTAACTCACACTACTACTAATTCTCACTAACACACTACTACTAATTCTCACTAACAAACACTCCCACTAACTCTCACTAACTACCACTAACTGACTCACACTAGCACTAACTCTCACTAACAACTCTCACTAACAACTCCCACTACCACTAACTCACTCACGCTCCCACTAACTGACTCTCTCCCACTCCCACTAACTCCCACTCCCACTAACTCACTCTCACTAACTCACTCACGATAACACTAACAACTGACTCTCTCACGCTAACACTAACTCACTCACAATAATGCACAAACTCTCTAATCTTAAACCTCCAATCTCCAAAGACCCACCAGTAACACAGTCAAAGAAGCCATGCTTGTGTGGTGCTTATATACCCTGTGTAAATGTTTAATGATGTACCAATTTCCTTTGTAAATTGTGTTCAGGTGTGCTTTATTAGCAATTAATATTAGTGCAATGTGTATTAGTTGTGTGAATTTGCGCATGCTCATTTTGAGTTAGTATTTGTGGAATGTGTAGAATGCGATGATGTCATAGTGGTCGTTTTCTCTAACATTGTCCAATAGTATTCTGTTTAAATGTGAATTTGCGATGGTGTGGTATTAGTGAAGTGTTGTATATGTATGTTTGTCCTAATATATAGTGATATTGAATGCGATTATTTTTCTAGTGTATGTATATATTTTTTATTCCTTGTTGTTATTTTGCGAATTTCCGCATCTTAAAATATATGCGTATTCCCCGTATTAATTTTTTTTTAAAATCCCCCCGCTTGTGAATGTGTAATGCTTGTGTGCTTTGTTGATTGATTGTTGTTGTGACATTTGCGGCGTGTTATTGTTGTGCATGATGTGGTATGCGTCATATGACCGAGCTGTGTGTATTTCTCGCGAGATCGAGTGTTAGGTGAAAAAAGCTATTTATTTTGCTTTTCCATTGATCTCTATGGGAGACTGTCTAACGCGGACAGGATTCCGCGTGTGACATACACGCGTTAGGAGCATCGTTAGATGGTCTTTTTTTAACTCGAAACACCGGAGTCAAACAATGCCGTGCGTTAGACATAAACCACGCGTAGCGTTAGCAGGCCATCTACCGCCAAACTCCAAATCTAGCCGTATGTTTCCCCCGGAGTACGCCTGGGCTTTTTCAAGAGCAGTATACAAACAATACAGTGTGTCTCTATTTCTAACACTGACTCGATCCTAATTGGACAAAGCAAGTAACCAATAAAACTGAGTGAAGCAATACACACCCTCTTATTTACGGAGAGCTTAAAAAAATTTTTTTAGACTTATATATGAAAGTCTATTTCTGACAATTGAACTAACAAATGCATCTAAAAATGCATACTTAAAAGGACATATAATTGAACAACTCATTACATGGTATATAGTACACAATAAGAATATCTCATAAAAACATCTACCCAAAACAACTGTTATTGTTAAAATTTATTGCAAACCCTAATTTATGTTGTAATGACAAATATTTATTTATTTATTTATTTATTTATAAAATATTTTACCAGGAAGGATACATTGAGATTTCTCTCGTTTTCAAGTATGTCCTGGGATCACAAAACATTGCATTGATACAATAGGGTACAATAAAATACAAAAACAATAATAAAAATACACATTATATGCAAACATTTAACATAGAGCAGGTATGAAATATTTATCCATGACAGGAGCATTCTGTTTTGAGATATGTATAGAGGGATCTCTTAAAGGATTTTAGGCTTGGGGAAGTTTTTAAAGTGTGAGGGAGGTCATTCCATAATTGTGGCGCTCTGTAGGAAAAGGAGGATCGAGCTGCTTTTTTTTTGTATTGAGGCAAGCTAAATAATGTGCTGTTATTGGATCGGAGGTTATAGGAGGTGGGAATAGCAGGGGAGAGCATTCTGCTCAGGTAGGGTGGGAGCTTCCCAGAAAGGCTCTTAAAGACAAGGCAGGAAAGATGGAGGGTGCGTCTGGATTCTAGCGACAGCCAGTTTAGTTCTTTTAGCATGTCACAATGGTGGGTCCTGTAGTTACATTGTAGCACAAAGCGGCAGAGCGAGTTATATAACGTATTTAGTTTATTAAGGTGAGTTTGCGGAGCAGGTGCATATACTATGTCCCCATAATCCAAGATAGGCATCAGCATTTGCTGTACAATCTTTTCCTTTACTGTAGGGCTGAGGCAAGATTTGTTTCTGTACAGGGCACCTAGTTTTGGATAAAGTTTAGAGGCAATTTTTTCTATGTGGAGTCCAAAAGATAGATTGGGGTCTAACAACATACCTAAGTATTTAAAAGAGTGGACTGCGGTCAGCGTGCAATTGGATTTTGTTTTGATGCGAAGATGGGAATTTTGTAATTTATGTATTTTAGGTCCCATTCCAAAGATCATTGTGACCGTTTTGTCAGTGTTTAGGAAGAGTTTGTTTTTCGAGATCCACTTTTCTACCTCTGTGAACTGGTCTTGGAGCACTGTTTCAAGCTGCAGCAGATCAGATTTGTTTGCATAGATTACCGTGTCGTCTGCGTACATGTGTACAGTTGAGGATTTGCAGACATTAGGCAAATCATTTATAAATAATGTGAATAGTAGGGGGCCGAGAATGGAACCTTGGGGAACACCACACGTGACTGGGAGAGGGAGGGAGTCAATGTTAGAGACAGAGACATATTGTGATCGATCCGATACATATGATTTAAACCAGGTTAACGGGTGATCAGCAATACCAGAGTTTTTTAGTTTGAGAAGTAGTAGGTCATGGTCCACTGTGTCAAAAGCCTTTGCAAAATCAAGGAAAATAGCTCCAGTTAGGTCTCCTTGTTCCATGGCAGTTTGGATGTCGTTGCAAACTTTTAGGAGGGCAGTTGTAGTGGAGTGATTCGGTCTGAAACCTGATTGATCAGGGGTCAGATAGTTAGAAAGTTGGTAATACTCGCATAATTGCGTATGGACGCATTTTTCTAGGATTTTTGACAATACAGGGAGCAGTGATATAGGACGATAGTTAGAAACCAAGGTTAACTCCCCACTTTTATGAATAGGCACTACTCTTGCAGTTTTCCAGAGTTTGGGTATGTATCCAGACACCAAGGATTCGTTAATTAGGGTTGCAACAGGCTTAGCAATTGCCGGCGCACTGAGCTTCAACAGCATTGCTGGGATTTGATCAGGTCCTGACTGGTTTTTCATTTTTAGATTATCGAGGTGTTTCTTAATGACATTGAAGGGTACAGGTCTAAAATTGAACTTTTCTATATTGGGTCTTTGCTGTTTTAGTGGGGCCTGATCCACATTTGTAGCTTCAGGATGCGTGCCATTTATTAGTTTGTCAATCAGGGTGGTGGAGCATCCTACGTGATTATATATAAAAAACATCAGCTTAGCGCTAGCTTTCTACCTGAAAGGATTTCAGAGAAATTTTCCTACGAAAATGACTTTTAAAGAACGCCGCTCCTGGCTCTACCAGACCAGAGTGGGCTACATTGAGTTTAATGGCACAATCGGGTTGGCTGTGACTAGACAGTGTGCCCGATGTGCTTAAGAAAACAAACAGACCCGCTCAGTAGAGCCAGGAGTGGCGTTCTGTAAAAGTAATTTTCGTAGGAAAATTTCTCGGAAATCCTTTCAGGTATGTGCAGAATTATATAACATTATTTTGTGGGTTTACTGGCCCTTTAAAAATAAAAAAAATAAGTTTAAATTAATCTAAAATTACAAAAAATAAAAAAGTCTAACATTACAGAAAATAATAAACCAAATTATCAAAAATAAAAAAATTAAACCTAATCCCTATGAAAATAAAAAAGCCCCCCAAACTAAAAACACCCCCTAATCTAATACTAAACTACCAATAGCCCTTAAAAGGGCTTTTGTGGGGCATTCTCCTAAGTTAAACAGCCCTTTTGCATTAAAAAAATTCTAAGTCCCCCCTAACAGTTAACCCCCCACCGACCAAACCCCCCAAAATAAAAATAAAAATAACACTAACAAACCTAAGCTACCCACTGCTCCTAAAGGGGCATTTGTATGGGCATTACCCTTAAAAGGGCATTCAGCTATTTTACAGTGCCCAATATCCCTATTCTAAAAAAAAAAGCCCCCTAAAAATAAAATGCTAACTCTAAACCCCAAATAGGTACTCACCGTTCCTGAAGTCCGGCGGAGAAAGTCTTCTTCCAAGCAGTGAAGTCTTCTTCCAAGCGGCGATATCTTCTTCCATCGTGGCAATGTCTTATATCTTCATCCAGGACCAAGCCGACGTAGAGCGGAGTGTGGAACAGAAGACCAGCGAACGCAGAGGCATTGAGCATGGAGATCTTCTTCGTATGATCACTGCTGCACATTGAGGATTGAATTCAATGTACGCGTTTAAATATGGGGTACCTTGAATTCCTGTTGTCTGATTTGGATCTTGAAATTCAAATCAGAAAATAGGATGAGAGCTACTGAAATCCTATTGGCTGATTTGAACATTTGAATATGGGTTAATATACTTTATTAATTATTGCGTTGGGGGTTGGCGGTTGACAGGTAGATAGTGCGCATGCGTTAGGTGTCAGCTAATATTTTCAGCCAGTTACGGGAGTTACAGTACTTTCATACTCCGTGCAAGGCTTACTGTGCCTGCCTATGTGTGGCGAGGTGAAAATGGAGTAAAATATCTCCATTTTCGGTGTGTAAGTCCTTGCGCTGAAAATGTGATACCGATTTGCGTCGCGGTTCTATGTTAGCTTATGGGAGTAAAAATTGCGGGCGACGGGTGAAATATACGCGCCGCAATTATATGCGGTACCATATATGTGATACCAAAATCGCGTAAAAACTGGCGTCGCCGGATTTTGTGGGCAATGCCGCATATGTAATCTTGCCCACGAGGTCCCGTTT
Source organism: Bombina bombina (assembly GCF_027579735.1). Taxonomy (NCBI): domain Eukaryota; kingdom Metazoa; phylum Chordata; class Amphibia; order Anura; family Bombinatoridae; genus Bombina; species Bombina bombina. The sequence continues at coordinate 532,913,155 of NC_069502.1, read as the reverse complement.
ACAAAGTGGAGCTCAAATATAGCTTTTATGAAAGCGATATTTAGCGCTCCACTTATAATCTGGCCCTAAGTGTTTAATAAATGTTAAAGGAGTATGAAATCCAAATTTTTCTTAGTTCACTTGGTATCTTTGTTTGAAAAAAGGAGGAATGTAATATTATGAACTGGCCCATTTTTGGTTCAGAACCCTGGGTAGCGCTTCTTGATTGGTGGCTACATTTAGCACAAATCTTAGTGTGGAGCCTATGAAAGTGTGCATATATGCATACTGATAATGGACTTATGAATAAATCAATAAATGCATAATAACAAGACAATGTGATAGTACTTAGTCTGAATTTCAAATAAGTAGTAGATTTTTTTGTGTGCGTGTGAAATTTAAAATTCAATTTTATTTCCCCCTGCATCATATGACAGCCATCAGTCAATCACAAACTGCATATACGTATATACTGTGAATTCTTGCACATGCTCAGTAGGAGCTGGTCTCTCAGAAAGTGGAAGTGAATAGGTAAGTTGTTGCAATTAAAGGCTCTATCTAAATCATGAAAGTTTAAATTTGACTAGACATGTGCATTATAATGTTTTGGATGCCTAATAAGGTGGCCATTAGCAAAATGTGGCTCTTTTCGAGAACCGGATATCTTCTAGCAAAACTTCAACACTCTAAGATCTGTGCAAATCAAAATCTTTGCATGTTGTACTTTCACAAGAATAAATCCAGCTCCGAAAAGAGCTGAATGCTTCTTGCGGCACACTTCTTCCGGATTCGCAGCAAAAGTGCACAAATGCACATATATAATGTATAGATACATATAAAGGGATTTTCAAGCCAAAAACATAATTTATGCTTACTGATAAATCAATTTCTTTCATGGTGATGAGAGTCCACAATCCATTACTCCTTGGAATTACTCTTCCTTACCACTAGGAGGAATCAAAGATTCCCACATCCAAAGAGCTCTATAAAGTTACCTCAGTCTAGCCAAGCAAAATGAGGCAGTAAAAAGGAATAAGAACCATAAAAGGAGCAGTGAAAAAAAGATGTGCTCAAGAAAAAATAAATAAAAAATAAACACACAGGGTGGGGTCTCATGGACTCTAACCACCATGAAAGAAATTAATTCATCAGGTAAGCATAAAGTGTTTTCTCTCATGACATAAAGGGTGGGATTTAACACATCTTTTTTTTACTGAGAAAACTAAATCTACAACCCCACAGAAACCCCAAAAAACATAAGTTATGCTTACCTAATAATTTTATTTCCATCGCGGGGAGGAGAGTCCACGGCTTCATTCATTACTTTTGGGAATTGAGAACCTGGCCACCAGGAGGAGGCAAAGACACCCCAGCCAAAGGCTTAAATACCTCCCACACTCCCCTCATCCCCCAGTCATTCTGCAGAGGGAACAAGGAACAGTAGGAGAAATATTAGGGTATAAATGGTGCCAGAAGATACATAAAATTTAGGTCCGCCCAACGGAGATACGGGCGGGAGCCGTGGACTCTCCTCCCCATGTTAGAAATGAAATTATCCGGCAAGCATAATTTATGTTTTCCATCTAAAGGGGAGAGTCAATACTCAAGCTTTAGAGGACACTGAATGAAACCGGACACTGAATGAAACCGGGAGGATAAAAATGCGGACACTAATCTGAGGACACCACAGCCTGTAAAACCTTTCTCCCAAAAACAGCTTCCGCAGAAGCAAAAATGTCAAATTTGTAAAACTTTGTAAAAGTGTGAAAGGAGGACAAGGTAGCAGCCTTACAAATCTGCTCCATAGAGGCCTCATTCTTGAAGGCCCAAGACGAAGACACAGCTCTAGTTAAATGAGCGGTGATCCTCTGAGGAGGCTTATGTTCCGCTGTCTCATGGGCCCAGCGAATCAGTTTTCTCCACCAAAAGGAGAAAGAAGTAGAGGAGGCCCTCTGCCCCTTGTGTTTCACGGAAGCACCACAAAAATAGATGTAGACTGTCTGAAATCCTTCATAGCCTGTAGATAGAACTTTAAGGCCCGAACCACATCCATATTATGAAGTAACCTCTCCTTAGAAGAAGAAGGGTTAGGACACAAAGAAGGAACCATTATTTCCTGATTGATGTTACGGTTAGACACCACCTTGGGAAGAAACCCCAAACCGGTGCAAAGAATTGCAAGGCAGCCAGTTCAAATACTCTGTGTGCAGATGCAATGGCCAAATAAAAGAGAACCTTCCAGGAAAGAATCTTAATGTCAATAGAATGCATAGGCTCAAACGGAACCCTCTGCAATACCTTAAGGACCAAGTTTAAGTTCCATGGAGGAGCAGACTGCCTAAGGACAGGCCTGATTCTAGAAAGAGTCTGAACAAAAAATTGAATGTCAGGAAGCTCAGCGAGTCTCCTGTACAACAAGACTGATAAAGCCAAAATCTGTCCATTTAAGGAACTGGCGGCAAGACCCTTCTTGGAGAAAAGGCAGAATCATGGATACCTTTACCTAGTGCCAAGGATATCCGTGTTTCTCACACCAGGACAAGTACGTTCTCCACACCTTATGGTAGATGCGACGAGTGACTGGCATTCTTGCCTGAACTAGTGTCAATCACACCTTCAGAAAAACATCTCTTAGCTAAGACTAAGAGTTCAATCTCCATGCAGTCAGCCTAAGAGAAACGAGATTTTGATGTTGAAAGGGACCCTGTTCCAGCGGATCCCTGCGACAAGGTAACCTCCTAGGTGGAGAGGAGGACATCCCCATCAGATACGCAAACCATGTCCTCCGCGGCTATGAAGGAGCAATCAGGATGGCCGAAGCTCGCTCCTGCTTGATGCGTGCCACTACACTAGGTAGAAGTGGTAACGGTGGAAAAATGTAAGCTATGTTGAATCCCAAAGGCACCACTAAGGCATCTATCAGCTCTGCCTGGGGATGCCTCGACCTCGACCCGTATCGGGGTAGCTTGCAATTGAGTCTGGATGCCATGAGATCTATCTCCGGCGTTCCCCATCTGAGAAAAATCTCTGCAAACACTTCGGGGTGAAGAGACTATTCCCCCGGATGAAAGGATTGTCTGCTGAGAAAGTCTGCTTCCTAGTTGTCCACACCTGGAATGTGGATCGCTGAGAGCAAGCAGCTGTGGGACTCCTCCCACTCCAAAATCCAAGACACCTCCCTCATTGCTAGGGAGCTCCTCGTTCCGCCCTGGTGCTTGATGTAAACCACTGAGGTAATGTTGTCGGTCTGGAATCTGATGACGCTGAACAACCCCAGAGGAGGCCACACCCTCAGAGCATTGTAGATTGCTTGAATATTCACACCAATAAAGATATTTACGCCATATCTTATGGTAAATCTTTCTAGTAACAGGCTTGCAAATCTGAATCATGGTCTCAATGTCTGACTCAGAAAAACCACGCTTATACAGAATTAAGCATGCAATCACCAAGCAGTCAGCTTCAGAGAAACAAAATTTAGATGAAGGAAGGGACCCTGATCCAGGAGGTCCTTCGTCAGAGCTAGAATCCAAAGTGGGAGATATGACATCTCCACTAGGTCTGCAAACCAGATCCTGCGAGGCCATGCAGGGGCTATTAGAATCACTGATGCCCTCTCCTGATTGATACAAGCAATGACTTGTGGAAGGAGAGCAAACGGAGGAAACACATATGCCAACCTGAAAACCCAAGGAACCGCCAGAGCATCTATCAGAACGGCCTGCGGATCTCTTGACCTTGAACCGTACCTTGGAAGCTTGGCCTTCTGACAACATCTAACTCCAGCCCCCCCCCCCCCCCATTTGAGGACTAAGCTGGAAAACACTTTGGGATGGAGTTCCCACTCCCTGGGATGAAAAGTCTGTCTGCTCAGAAAATCTGCTTCCCAGTTGCTAAAACACCTGGAATGTGGATGGCAGATAGACAGCAATTGTGGGTCTCTGCCCACTGAAGAAACCGAGTAACCTCATTCATGGCTAAGGAACTTTGAGTTCCTCCCTGGTGATTGATGTAAGCCACAGAGGTTATGTTGTCTGACTGGAACCTGATAAACTGTGCTGAGGACAACTGAGGCCAAGCCAATAGAGCATTGTAAATCGCCCTCAATTCCAAGATGTTGATGGGAAGAGCAGACTCCTCCCAAGTCCAAAGGCCCTGAGCATTTAACGAGTTCCAGACTACTCCCCGGCCCAGCAGGCTGGCGTCCATGATCACGATCACCCAGGAAGGTCTCCCTGAGACAGATGTTCTTGAGAAATCCACCACGGGAGAGAGTCCCTTGACGACTGATCTAACTCTACTCTCTGAGATAGATCTGCATGGTCGCCATTCCATTGTCTGAAAAATCTTCATCAATAGAGAATCTAACATTACTCTTTCAGCAACAGAAAGGGAGCTTTTTTCCAGATTCACATTCCATCCGTGCGAAGAAAAGAACAACAATATCTCTGTGTGAGATTTTGCTTGTTTAAAAGATTGCGCCTTGGGGGGCGGAGCTATGCCGTGCGGGAACATGGCAGCTTTGTAAGCAAGCTCCGTAGTTGTTTTCCCAACATCGCCTGATAATAGGCTACAACAAAGGAAATAAGTGATGTTGGTCTGTTATAGGGTTACCGCATTGTAATAGGAGTGGATCGGTGACAGAGGAACAGACAGACTACCTCAAAACGAGATGTTACAGAACAGAGGCCTACTCAGGAGGGTTCTTATCCCCTTACCCACATGTTTCATCTAGTGAGCTCCGTGTACTAGCTACTAAGATGAACTAATAAGGAGCCCTTACACAATCCTCCGGTGGCTAATAAGTTAAGAAGAGCCGGGTGCGGGTCACTTAGGAGGCAAGGCATACCCCATCTTCAGTAAGTACAACGCGTACACCATACACGCGCAACCCTACAACGGACAAGGTCCGACTACTTGCAGAGCCGTTCATTTAATATCAGCCCAGGTCAGAACGCACTCAAATGAACACTCAATATCAGAAAGGGGGAGCGTGGTGCCTAACTCAGAGGAGGTCACTATAATTTGGTAGGGAAACAATCCAGGATACAAAGGGGTTTTTACTTTATTGTTATGCTTCCTAGGCATTAAGCAGCAACGCCATTTTCCCTTCCTTTTCCCCTTCACACCACGTGACAGGATTATTAACGTCTTTTGACTTGATCTGACAGGGGCACAGTATACATCAGGGGAACCCAATATAGAGCAGTAAAGAAGGTCTGCATGCCTAGAACCTCACCCCTTAACCACATTTAAGCTGCACAGACATAACTAACCCAGAAAATGACCTCCAGACAGAAATCAAAAGGGGATAAAAATAGCAAACTGCCAACTCAGTCCTCCACTCTCTCTACGTTCTTCACTACCAGAGAACATCCAGATAGCGAACTTTCCCAATCTATAATGGATGACACTGAGTCCCAATCACAGTCCGCTCAAGAAGCCTTGACATCTCAAACTCAGCTGACATATATACAAGCTATTATAGAAAAACTTCCTTCTAAATCTGACATAGCGGATCTCAAGGTGTTTATAAAATCTGAAATGTCCGCGGTGAGGAAAGATATTACTGACCTAGGGTCTAGAATTGAAGATCTGGAAGAAACCCAAGACACTATTAACACAATGCTTTCCTCGACCGAAAACTGCCTAGCACAACACACCTCTTTTATCTCAACACTGCAAGATAAGGTCGAGGACCTTGAGAACAGAAGTAGGCGCAATAACTTAAGGATCCGAGGACTAACTGAAGAGATAACACCAGACAAACTCCAGCTTTTTTTGGTGGATTTATTTAATTCTCTAACTCATTCTACATATTTCACTGAAGCCTTGATTGAAAGAGCACACAGGGCATTGAGGCCCAAGCCTTCCCCACCTGCCCCACCAAGAGATGTGATAGTACGTCTATTGCATTATAAAGATAAAGATTCTATATGGTCTGCAGCGTGCACCACCAGATCCTTCAAGCATCTAGACATGGAGCTCCCATTCTACCAGGACCTTTGCCCGACAACAATAGAAAGAAGAAAAGCAGCCAAATGTATTACAACGGTTTTGCAAGAAAAGAAGATCAAATACAGGTGGGGGTTCCCCTTCTGTATCATTATCACCAAGGATGGAAGTCAATTCACTTAAAGAGACACAACAGATTTAGACTCCCTTTCTAAATTTCTCAACACCACTCTTGTACCTCCACAAGAATTGATGGACACTGGCCCTGACAACCCCTCTATCTCCACAACGTCACATTCTAAACCCCAACGGTCTCAGTGGATTACAGTACAAAGAAAGAGGAAGCACCTTCTCCCAGCCCACACAGAGCCTGAATAAGGACGGTAAAAGAAGAGACACTTCCTAGCAGCTAAGTATCACTGATACCTTACCAGTTATTTTTACATGTTTGCTTGAACTGAGTTACTCATATTAAACTGACTCTAATATATAAAAAAGATGACTAACTGGAAACACTGGAGATTGGTTGAAACCCAGTTTTACCCGGGAAACCTTTTTAACGATGGTGTTATGTCGTTATAATTTCTGCTGCCTTGAAGCCTAGCTTCAGTCTAATTATTCTAAATGTTCTTTGCATAGTTATTAATAGTTCCACTAGTCATTGTTGTTTTATTGTGATGCAAACATAATATTTGTTCCACACATTTTCCCTTAAATCACAAGAAGAACATAAAAATGTATATATATTGTTGCTCTCGTTAAAATACCTACAAGGGTTGACAACCTTCTGGCTTAAAGGAATATCCTCTGTTACCAGAAAACCCAATTTTAGATTTAATAATTGACCTGTCTTAGGTCGCCAATGTTGTTATTTTTATGTTTGTTTGTTTTCTTTTTCTTCTCTTGAAGTTTCAATGTTTTATTAAGCAACTAGATACGCCATATATTCTCACACAAGCTACAAGAAGGACATAGACTTTTAGATATAATGTAGCCATTACAACAAACTTTACATAGGCTGAAGACCTTCTATCATACGACCTACACAAGTCTAATAAGTACTGCCTATCATTCATTGTTCAGAGATGTTGGGAAGCAACTTCCCCCTAGTTAGAGACATAGTAGGTGTATGATGGTTAATATACCACTGTGTAACAGATTATGTGTATGTTTAATTTTGTTTATCTGTTTTGTATTACTTGACTTTTTGTTGTCCAACCGGGGGGGGGGTCCACATGTACCTCACCTCTCTGTCCATACATTTGCCTTGCCGACCAACCTTTACAAAATGCCCTACCGAGATTATACATCAGATTTTTCCTCCCACACCGACAATAATGTCATTAGGTCATAGACTAAAAAAACCAGACCACTCTTTACCAGTAATCACTCTCAAAACAAAGGGACTTAACTCACCTAGAAGCGGAGTATGGTTTTACATGATATTCAGAGACATAAAGGGGATATCATTCTGATTCAGGAAACACACTTTATAAAAGGGAGGGAACCCAAAACCTTCCATTTCAAATATGGCACTTCTTACTATGCATCACACCCCAATTGCAAAATACAAGGAGTAGGAATCTTAATCAAAGCAGGCATACCCTTCCAGGAACTTAAAACGATTCGGGACAGGGAAGGAAGATATATTCTGATAATGGGCCTGCTATATGGCAGACCCATCACCCTTACAGCTTTCTATGCCCCACAAACCAAACAACACCTATTTGTTAGGAAACTCTCAGAAGAAATCTCGGAACACGGTAAGGGCACTCTGATAATGGGTGGAGACCTGAATATCCCACTAAATGCTGACTTAGACTGCACACTGCGACACACTTCTACTCCATAAAGTTATTACAAGAACTAACAAAATACTTAAGCAATTAGCCATTAAAGACATTTGGAGAACACTTAATCCGAATTTAAGGGATTACACTTTTTATTCCTTTCCCCACAAACTATATACGAGAATTGATTATATCTTCATTGATGTCACGGGGATGGGAATGTTTAGGGCGACTGATATATCATCTGTGGTCTGGTCAGATCACGCGTTAGTACACGCTACACTTATCTGGCCATCCAAGCCCATAACAAATTTTATATGGAAACTAGACGACAGACTACTCACAGACCCCGAGATACACACGACATTAGAGACATGTATTACAGAATTCTTTCAGTTTAACAAAAACTCGGATACCTCCCCTCAAAATAACTGGGAGGCACACAAGTGTGTAATAAGAGGAGACCTGATAGCACTGAAAGCCAAACAGAAAAAAATAAGAAGGGAGAAAACTGCAGCCCTTATTCACGAAATAGACCAATTAGAAATAGTGCATAAATCTAATCCCACTAATTCCGACATCTTAGACTCCCTCTCTAGGAAACGTATAGAACTAGCATCCATACTAAATAAAGACTTCAAACGTTGATGCCTTTTTCTGAAGAAACAAGCATTTGACACTCATAAAAAACCAGATCGCTCTCTAGCAAGATACTTAGGGAAGAGGAATAAAACCAATTACATTCTCCAGATCTCAGATAATCACCAACACAAAGACCACTCATCACACGCCATAGCAAAAGTTTTCCAATCTTTTTATAGAGACCTCTATAACATCGGGAACATCCCCCCAAAACCGTCCTTCCCAGTCGCAAAGAATGGCACAAGTGGAGCAATTCCTTTCCAAATTAAAACTAAACACACTAACACAAGATCAAAAAGAAAAATTAGAGGGACCCATCACTTCCATAGAGATCCAAAACACGATAAAAAATCTCCCCACAGGTAAATCACCTGGCCCTGATGGCTTCACATATACTTATTATTCTAAATTCCAAGACTTACTTCTCTCACCCTTAGTCGCTTACTTTAATGCTATAGATGAGGAGCATCCCTTTCCCAAACAAGCCTTGGAAGCACACATCATAGTGATCCCCAAGCCCGGAAAATCAGTAGACCAGCCGGCCAATTATCGTCCCATTTCACTTTTGAACACAGACGTAAAGGTCTACGCAAAAATCTTAGCGAACAGGATAAATAACATCCTCCCAGACATTATTAATTCGGATCAGGTTGGGTTTGTCCCGGGCCGTGAAGTAAAAGATAATACCGTAAGGATCTTGGACTTAATTCATCAGGCCCGGGAATAAGACACCCCCCTAGTTCTTCTATCCACCGATGCTGAAAAAGCTTTCGATCGGGTGGCATGGGATTACTTACACAGTACGCTCACACATTTGGGTTTTGGGGAATTAATGATTCAACGTATATTCGCACTATATACTCGCCCCTCCGCTAGAATCCTTCTTAATGGCATCCTTTCGGACCCATTTAATATTACCAATGGAACTAGACAAGGGTGTCCTCTTTCCCCTATACTTTTTGCTTGTGTCATAGAGACTCTGGCAGCCAAAATTCGGCAAAACCCCCAAATAGAAGGAATTGTATTAGGTCCGAGACAATACACGATCTCCCTCTACGCGGACGACGTTATGTTTACATTAACAAATCCTGAATTGTCTATCCCGCTATTAGTGACTGAATTCCAAACCTTTAAATATCTTTCTAATTTCCTAATAAACTCAACTAAATCTGAAATGCTGAACATTACACTAGACCAATCAACGCTACTCAGAGTCAAAAGGATTTCCCCATTTTCATGGCGTTCCACGTATATAAAGTATTTAGGAACCAACATCACACCTTCCTTAGACCAACTATTTAGATACAATTTCGCACCCCTAAAGGAGAACATAATAAACGACCTATCAAGATGGAAAAATAAAAACATCTCCTGGTTAGGAAGAATAAATACAATAAAAATGAAAATATTCCCCCGTATTTTATACCTACTACAAACACTCCCGATCCCAATCCCACACCACTACTTAGACTCATTACAGAAAGCATTCAGCGACTTTACATGGAGCAAGAGGCACCCTAGGATCCAAAAACACATAATGACATCCCCCAAGACTCAAGGAGGCATGGGATTACCCAATCTCAAAATATATAGAAGCGCAATCTTCTTACAACGCATTCTAGACTTATATATGAATAATATACACAAAGCATGGGTCACTATAGAACTTAGAATCTTGCAAACTAAACTCATTAGCTCTTTTTGCTGGACCCTCACGAAGAAGGAAGTCTCCGCATATACGACCAACCCGCTCATATTAGAGACCTTTAAAAACTGGGAACTTAATTTGTTACAATATCCATTCATCTCTTCTAAAACATCCCCACTTACATCATTGATAGAAAACGGATTGTTAGACCTTAACACTCAATTGGCACAAGACGATGCGATCATACACGGCTCAGACATACCTTTGCACCATCTCCTTCAAAATGAAAAACTAAAACCATAGCACGATCTGATTACTCAGGGTCTTACATGTTTTGAACAATGGTTTACCTACCATAGAGTACATAACCTCTTAAACACACACCCACATTCCCCAAACATGACTAGACCTCTCACTAACTTCGAAAGTCTGTTCATTAGATCCTCCCCTCCAAGACATACAATATCATTGATCTATAAAATACTAACCCAGTTACAACCAGGCCACATTCTACCATACATTGAGAGATGGGAGAGAGACTTGGGACAAATAATATTACCACAAACGAGCTCTCAAATTATACTGTCCACACTTAAATCATCTTCCTCATCTGCACTACTAGAGCTGAATCTGAAGATTCTGCATAGATGGTACTACACACCCGCAGAATAAACAGAATATTTCCAAACTCTTCTAACACCTGTTGGCATTGCAGACATGTCGGCAGCGATATGGCTCACATATGGTGGTGGTGCTCCTCTGTCCAGAATTTCTGGAGAGAGACAATAACAGAAATAGAGCAAATTTTCGAAATAACATTTCCATTAGACCCCTTAATTTGGTTACTTAACAAACCTCCCAGGATTAAACATAAACCATATAAAAAACTGTTTTACATTATGACCAAGTGTTAAATTCTTAATAGTTAAAAACTGGAAGAGCAAGGATGCCCCACTCTTATCTATGTGGAAATTGAGGGTAACAGAAAACCTAGATCTAGAATAATTTCATTACATGCAAACAGAGAGGATGGATGTATACACCGAAATGAAGGCGACTTGGGAAACATACATAACACCAAAAATTACCTCCCAACAGCTGGACCCCGTAGTAACACACACTGCAGACATCTAACTCCCTACTAGGGTGGATTTCAATTAACATTCCTCCCTACTACTCAAAGGTCAGTTGCTGAGAGAGGATAGCGGACAAGAACTTTCAGTAAGGAGAGCCCTCCGGTTGGACTATCTAATATTTATGTGTTAATAGAAGTTAAAAGGAACCAGCTTTGTTTGTTTTACTTTTACCTTATCTTTTTCCTGTGATATGACAAGTTGGAGCTTGCTGTAATTTCAATACTCTTTCACATGAATAAAGCTGTTATTAAAAAAAAAAAGATTGCACCTTTACCAATATGTCGTCCAGGTTGGGTGCCACAGCAATTTCACAAGAACGGGTCACTGCCAAAAGAGCACCCAGAACCTTTGAAAAAATCTGTGATGGTCCCTGTGAATAGGAACATGTAGATATGCATCCTTTAGGTCTATGGTTGTCATGAACTAACCCGCTTGTACTAAAGGAAGAATGGAGCGTATAGTCTCCATCTTGAAGGATGGAGCTTTGAGAAATTTGTTTAGACACTTCAAGTCTAGAAAGGGACGGAAAGTTCCCTCTTTCTTGGGAACCACAAATAGGTTGGAGTAGAACCCGAGACCCTGTTCCTGCACTGGAACTATCATTCCCAGGAAGGAAAGATGTTGTATACATTTCAAGAACACTTCTCTCTTTATCTGGTCTGAAGATAATCTTGAGAGATGGAATCTGTCTCTGGGAGGAAACATCTTGAATTCCAATTTGTATCCCTGGGATACTATGCACACAGTCCAGGGATCTGGGAAATCTTGTATCCAGGCTTGAGAGAACTGAGAAAGTTTGCCCCCCACCTGATCCGATCCCGGATCGGGGGCAAACCCTTCATGCTGATTTTTTCAATTCTTTAATTGTTTCCCCTTGTTCCAAGACTGATAGGGTTTCCAAGAAGACTTGGATTGTCCCTGCTTGGAAGAAGAAGGGGAAGGCTTTCCTCTGAAGTTACGAAAGGAATGAAAATTACTCTGATGTCCTTTAGGCCTATTCTTCTTATCTTGAGGTAGAAAACACCCATTTCCACCCGTAAAATCAGAGATAATTTCTGAAAAACCGGGTCTTACACGGTTTTGTCCTTGTAAGGAATCACCAAAAGCTTGACTTTAGAGGAAACGTCGGCAGACCAGGAATTAAACCATAAAGCCCTGCGGGCTAGGACAGTGAAATTAGAAGTTTTAGCCTCTAGTCTAACAACCTGTAAAATGGCATCTGCAATAAAGGAATTGGCCAACTCAAGAGCTTTAATCATATCTTGAATTTCAAGGAAGTCTCTACTTGAAGAGAATCAGACAAAAGGTCGAACCAATAAGATGCCGCACTAGTCAAGGTGGCAATACACACCGCAGGCTGCCATTGGAAACTTTGATGAACATAAATCTTTTTCAAATATGCCTCCAGCTTCTTTTCCATCGGATCCTTAAAAGAGCAGCTATCCTCAATAGGAATAGTGGTTCTCTTAGCCAGAGTGGAAATGGACCCTTCAACTTTGGGTACAGTATACCAAGGGTCTTTAATGGACTCCTCAACAAGAAACATTTTCTTAAAAATGGGAGACGGGGAAAAAGACACCCCTGGTTTCTCCCATTCCTGTGAGATAATCTCCCTAGCACGGTCTGACACAGGAAAAACCTCAGAAGTGGAAGTTTCATCAAAGACACTATTAATTTTACTAGATTTCTTAGGAGTGACAATGACAGGGGTATCTATAGTAGCTAAAACCTCATTTAACAATACACAAAGGTGTTCAAGCTTAAATCTGAAGGATACCACCTCAGTCTCAGATGAAGGAATTATACTGTCCGAATCTTAGATTTCACCCTCAGAAATTCCCGATATATCTTCCTCATCAGACTTATGAGAAAGGGCAACTTGGGAAGCAGAACTGAGGACGGGCACCTTACTTTCTGAATTTCTAGATTTCCTCTTGCGTTTTCGCTGTAATCTGGGAATGGCAGCTAATGCCGCAGAAGATACCTGGGCAGCAATTTCTGCTTTTAAATAAACTCAACTAGGAGTTATAGAGGAACCGCAGGGCACTGCATGTGATGCCATTGAGGCTTGGGACGTAGCAGGAGAAAGCTGAGGTATTATTTTAACAGCATCATCCTGAGATATATTAGGCTAAACATTTTTACCTTTATTTTGCAAGGTTTTCTTGCAAAACATGAAGAACAAAATTGCATAGATGCAATTTGTGCATCTAAACATAATAAGCATGAATTCATGAGAGCATCCCATGCAGTGCCCTTGCTCCATATCAGACATGTTGTGAAACAGTAAATAAACTTGTACAGATAAGTTTCAAAGATTTTAATATTCAATTAAAATAAGCCAAGGACAAAATACACTAAAATTATGTTAGAAAAGTTAAGAAAAAACATTTAATAAACATCAAATAAACTTCTAAAATACCCCTCAGGCAACCCCACACCTCAATTACTTAGGTGCCTTACCGTTACCAATTAAGACCAGGTCACCCAGAAATTGAGAAAAACAACTTCTTCCTCAGAAACGTTATAAAATAAAGCCGGTCATGTGACCGCAACTGCTGAGCTCAAATTACTGCTGCGACACAGAGAGGCACCACTTCCTGGTACACTGAGTACCAGAAATATCCATGTTTTCAAACCTGACAGTTTAAAATGTTGTATCGTTTTATTTTAAAGCAAAGGGGAAATGAATAAACTGCTGAAATAGAAAATTCAGCCTTAATTTTAGTTTAAACTTGTATTGTTTTATCAAGTAAATATGTGTCAGAAAATAAAGCCTAATAAAAACATGTTACCCTTTCTTTTTAAAAGAGTTTAAATGTTAGTGTCACACATGCTACAGTGCCTACTTCATGCCCCAGTGTAACCCATACAACAGGATTATCTATGTCCCAATAAAAAAGCAGTGTCTTTTAATTTGTTAATATCAGGGTGAAAAAATGTGCCAGAAGAAAACAATTGTACTGCCGCCACATAAAAAAAGCGCGTGCGGGAGCTGTGGACTCCTCCCGTCAGAAGAAAAGAAAATTATCAGGTAAGCATAAATTATGTTTTTCTTCGTAAACGGGAAGAGTCCACAGCGGCATTCATTACTTTTGGGAAAACAATATCCAAGCTAGCGGACACTGAATGCAAACAAAGGGTGGGTACAAAAAAGGCAGCTCCTTCTAAAGGCCCGAAATTACTCGAAAAAGCTACATATGACAAAGGAAAAACCGGAAGCCCGGGTAACCACTCATCAGTTACACAACCTGCAAAGCCGTGCTAGAGACCACTCAGATTAATACTGATGATAAACCTTGTTTGAATACTCTCAATAATAACTGTATGAGGAATGACCCAGAACATTCTCAATAGATGATTTACAACGGTATACCATTTCCGTGTGATTGCAGAACCTAAAGAAGACTTTAATGTTTTTGATACAAACATAGATGTCAATAGGTTTATACGTAAATTGACATGGTTTTTCGCACAGCAAAATATGTTGCCCTCCAGTACTTTAAACAGTTTATCTGATCCATGTCCCGTGGGAGTTTCTCCCATAGATCTATCATTTGATGATGTGCATGACTATATGTCTCTTTTGGAATTAGAATTGGAATCCAGTAGGACACATTTAGGAGTTATAAGCACACATGCAGGTTTCAAGCCCCCTTCTATCTTCTATCCTACTAAAAACAGGGGTAATGTTTTGGAGTTTTTCCACAAGAAGGTAGAGGCGGATTTGAATAACCTGCATGACAGTTTGAATACTTCTAAGAGGTCTCAAAACTTGTCCTTATTACAGAAGCAAGCTCTTAAGTCCCTACAAGAAAATTCCAATATCATAATAAAACAAGCAGATAAGGGAGGGAATGTGGTGGTGCTAAATAGAGATGATTACATTGATGAGGCTTATCACCAGCTCAATGATACCAATGTTTACGTGAAATTGGGAAAAAACCCTACTTTTGACTACCAGAGACTTGTGTATGACCTTTTGGATGATGGAAGAGAAGCTGGATTTTTTGATAATGACACACAGGATTACCTTTATGTGAAGAATCCTATTGTCCCTATCTTTCACCACCTTCCGAAGGTGCACAAGTCTCTGGTAGGCCCATAGTCTCGGGCATTGGTTCTCTTTTGGAGAGATTATCGGCTTGGGTTGACAGTATCCTTCAACCTCTAGTCCAACTATTCCCAAGTTTTCTTAAAGATACCAAACACCTTTTGAATCTGCTGGATAAGGAAAATTGGTCCCAGGATTATGTATGGCTAACTGTGGATGTAGTCGGGCTTTACTCGGCCATCCCACATAATTTGGGCCTTCAAGCTGTAAGATTTTTCTTGGACAGATTTAGTAATTATTCAGCAAAATTTAAGGTTTATGTTATCAATGTGATAGAGTTTTTACTCAATCACAACTATTTTCTGTTTGGAAAGGTGTTTTTCCTCCAGAAACGTGGAACAGCTATGGGGGCAAAGTTTGCCCCCTCCTACGCCAACCTATTTATGGGTTGGTGGGAGCTGTTCCACGTTTATGGACAGGAAAACTCTTTTCGTTGATGTATCAAATTTTATAGGCGTTACATTGACGATTTGCTCTTTATCTGGCAAGGTACATCTCAGGAAGCAGATGAGTTTGTTGCATTCCTCAATGACAACAGATGTGGTCTGAGTTTCACATATACTTGACATTGATTGGTGATTCTCGCAACAGTACCATCACTACTGAGCTTTACTCCAAGCCAATTAAGTCCAATGCCCTATTGCATGCAAAGAGTTTGCATCCAAAAAGTACAGGGTTTGGCATGATAAAGGGTGAATTAATTAGGTTAAAATGTAATTGCTCTAAAATAAAACTTTTCTGTTGGAGAGTGCAACATTAACACAGAAATTCATTGAACGAGGGTATACTATGCCCGTGATAGATAAAGCTTTAACACAGGTACAAACTTTGGATAGGTCTTTTCTTTCGAAGGATAAATCTAGATCTAGGTCTGATAACATAGAAAAACAAGATGATAAAATCATCTTTAGTACTAGGTACAGTAGACAATATGATTCTATAATTAAGATCATTAAACAGAATTTGCCTATACTTATGGGAGACGCACTTTTGAATCCTATTGTCAAAAAAGGTTTTCGTTTCGTCACCAAGCATGATTTGCGATCATTCCCAAAAAGGTAATTGTTTGACTACTAAAGGCCACTTTAAGTGTGGTAAGATCAACTGTAAAGCTTGTGGTCATGCTTTGGTTACTAAGCAATTTCAATCTTGTGTCACCCAAAGGATTTACAATTTGGAACATTTTTCAAATTTTAGGAACAAACATGTTGTCTATTTAGTCAAATGTCAATCATGTAATTTACAATATGTTGGTATGACCACAAGGGAAGTCCGAGAGAGGATTAGAGAACATCTTAATGATATCTCCAACATCTCCCCGTGCTCAGCACTGGCAGAACACTTTATAGTCAAGCATGACTGTAAGGTGAATACATTCAAGTGGCTTGTGATTGAGCAAATTCGACGTCCCCAAAGAGGGGGAAATCTGGATGAAATCCTTTCTAAAAGAGAAGCCTTTTAGATTTTCATCTTGAGAACCAGAGTACCGTCTGGTTTTAATATTGAATCAGACATTATTAATGTCTGGCAATAGTTTTATAAATCACCTAGATTGTACAGAGTTGGTCACACTATAGGTACAACATCTTTACTTATGATGATATACTTAATGCAGTCAACAAATGGTTAACATTTAACATTATTGTATTGTTTTGATCATCCTCATTCCTGTTTTGGGATTGGGATCATCTCTAAGTCTTGGTGAGGATAAATTGAGGGGTGCCCACATGATTCCAGACTTTGGTTCGGTATACGCACCCTGTTTATAGTGCTGTCAGCGCTATGGAATTAATTTCTCCATTTCTAACTCATTTTTCCTCACTAAGAGACCAGTAGTATGATCGGGGATTATAACAATGGTGATAATTGGGATCAACAATACGATGGATCCAATATTTGCACCTCTTTTTCACATGAGGGTTCATATTGATGTTTTCATCATCACACAACAAGCAATAGATATTGTATTTTAGGAAACTAATACCTAAGAATATCTATTATGGCAATGCATTAGAATTTTCTATTTTCTTTTTTTCTCTACATGGTAAATCTTTTAGGACTCAGTAAATTTAGGTTTACAAAATAGTGATATGAACCTTTATATTTAGTAATAATGATTACTTTAAAGATAAGCAAATAAATATTAATAAGTCTATAACTACATTAGCAGTGATGTGGACATTGTTTGTATGCATTCTTTTTACTTTTTATTTATTATTACAAGTGTTCATACTGAGAGCCTATGATATATATTTTAGCAATACCTGGTATATGGGAACATTAGCTAAATTAGAAAGTTTATTACTGTCTTGCATCTTTTTGCTTGTTTTGTGTAAAGTTTTTACTGTTGTTCTGTACATAATTATGATACCTAATTACTTTTGTAACATGTCTTTCTCTAGGGGTTAAATATCCAGAGGGCGTTTACTCAGCATTAGCTTTTTCATTGTTTAATCTATCAATTAACCAATAAGAACTGTTCTTAGGGTATATACATGTCTAGCAGTGTATAATACATAGGTCACAGATGAAGGCGTGAGCCGAAACGTGTCTGACCACTTTTTGTCTACATGTAGTTTCTTTTATGACTATAACCATTTTACTTTCCATTTTGTGCTCACAATAAAGGTGCTTTTTTTCACCTTCCGCTCGAGACCCGTTTTTTTCTGTGTCTACTCACGTGCTAGAGACCACTCAGATTAATACTGATGATAAACCTTGTTTGAATACTCTCAATAATAACTGTTGGCTAGATTTAGAGTTTGGTGGTAGCCGTCAAAACCAGCGTTAGAGGCTCCTAACGCTGGTTTTGGGCTACCGCTGGTATTTAGAGTCAGTCAGGAAAGGGTCTAACGCTCACTTTGCAGCCGCGACTTTTCCATACCGCAGATCCCCCTATGCCATTTGCGTATACTATCTTTTCAATGGGATCTTTATAACGCCGGTATTTAGAGTCTTGGCTGAAGTGAGCGTTAGAAATCTAACGACAAGACTCCAGCCGCAGAAAAAAGTCAGTAGTTAAGAGCTTTCTTGGCTAACGCCGGTTTATAAAGCTCTTAACTACTGTGCTCTAAAGTACACTAACACTCATAAACTACCTATGTACCCCTAAACCGAGGTCCCCCCACATCGCCGCCACTCTATTAAAATTTTATAACCCCTAATCTACCAACCGCACACCGCCGCCACCTACGTTATCCCTATGTACCCCTAATCTGCTGTCCCTAATACCGCCGACACCTACATAATATTTATTAACCCCTAATCTGCCGCCCCCAAAGTCGCCGCCACCTACCTACAATTATTAACCCCAAATCTGCCGACCGAACACCGCCGCCACCTACGTTATCCCTATGTGCCCCTAATACCGCCGACCCCTATATTATATTTATTAACCCCTAATCTGCCGCCCCCGCTATCACTAACCCCTGCATATTATTATTAACCCCTAATCTGCCGCTCTGTACACCACCGCAACCTACGTTATCCCTATGTACCCCTAATCTGCTGCCCCTAACACCGCCGACCCCTATATTATATTTATTAACCCCTAATCTGCCGCCCCCAACGTCGCCTCCACCTACCTACAATAATTAACCCCTAATCTGCCGACCGGATCTCACCGCTACTCTAATAAATGTATTAACCCCTAAAGCTAAGTCTAACCCTAACACTAACACCCCCCTAAATTAAATATAATTTAAATCTAACGAAATAAATTAACTCTTATTAAATAAATTATTCCTATTTAAAGCTAAATACTTACCTGTAAAATAAACCCTAATATAGCTACAATATAAATTATATATTTATATTGTAGCTATTTTAGGATTAATATTTATTTTACATGCAACTTTGTAATTATTTTAACCAGGTACAATAGCTAATAACTATTTAATAGCTACCTAGTTAAAATAATTACAAAATTACCTGTAAAATAAATCCTAACCTAAGTTACAATTAAACCTAACACTACACTAGCAATAAATTAATTAAATAAACTACCTACAATTATCTACAATTAAACCTTACACTACACTATCAATAAATTAATTAAATACAATACCTTCAAATAAATACAAGGAACTAAAGTACAAAAAATAAAAAAGAACTAAGTTACAAAAAATAAAAAAATATTTACAAACATTAGAAAAATATTACAACAATTTTAAACTAATTACACCTACTCTAAGCCCCAATAAAATAACAAAGACCCCCAAAATAAAAAAATGCCCTACCCTATTCTAAAATTAAAATAGAAAAGCTCTTTTACCTTACCAGCCCTGAAAAGGGCCCTTTGCGGGGCTTGCCCCAAAGAATTCAGCTCTTTTGCCTGTAAAAAAACCCATACAATACCCCCCCCAACATTACAACCCACCACCCACATACCCCTAATCTAACCCAAACCCCCCTCAAATAAACCTAACACTAAGCCCCTGAAGATCTTCCTACCTTATCTTCACCACGCCGGGTATCAGCGATCCGTCCAGGCTCCGATGTCTTGATCCAAGCCCAAGCGGGGGGCTGAAGACATCCATCCTCTGACTGAAGTCTTGATCCAAGCGGGCAGAAGAGGACATCCGGACCGGCAAACATCTTCATCCAAGCCGCATCTTCTATGTTCTTCCATCCGATGACGACCAGCTGATCTTCAAGACCTCCATCGCGGATCCATCCTCTTCTTCCGATGACTTCCCGACGAATGACGGTTCCTTTAAGGGACGTCATCCAAGATGGCGTCCCTCGAATTCCGATTGGCTGATAGGATTCTATCAGCCAATCGGAATTAAGGTAGGGAAATTCTATCAGCCAATCAGATTGAGATCGCATTCTAGTGGCTGTTCCGATCAGCCAATAGAATGCGAGCTCAATCTGATTGGCTGATCGGATCAGCCAATCAGATTGAACTTGAATGTGATTGGCTGATTCCATAAGCCAATCAGAATTTTCCTACCTTAATTCCGATTGGCTGATAGAATCCTATCAGCCAATCGGAATTTGAGGGACGCCATCTTGGATGACGTCCCTTAAAGGAACCGTCATTCGTCGGGAAGTCGTCGGAAGAAGAGGATGGATCCGCGATGGAGGTCTTGAAGATCAGCCGGTCGTCATCGGATAGAAGAACATAGAAGATGCGGCTTGGATGAAGACGTTTGCCGGTCCGGATGTCCTCTTCTGCCCGCTTGGATCAAGACTTCAGCCGGAGGATGGATGTCTTCAGCCCCCCACTTGGGCTTGGATGAAGACATCGGAGCCTGGACGGATCGCTGATACCCGGCGTGATGAAGATCTTCAGGGGCTTAGTGTTAGGTTTATTTAAGGGGGATTTGGGTTAGATTAGGGGTATGTGGGTGGTGGGTTGTAATGTTGGGGGGGGTATTGTATGTTTTTTTCTCCAGGCAAAAGAGCAGAATTCTTTGGGGCATGCCCCGCAAAGGGTCTTTTTCAGGGCTGGTAAGGTAAAAGAGCTTTTCTATTTTAATTTTAGAATAGGGTAGGGCATTTTTTTATTTTGTGGGTCTTTGTTATTTTATTAGGGGGCTTAGAATAGGTGTAATTAGTTTAAAATTGTTGTAAATATTTTTTTATTTTTTGTAACTTAGTTCTTTTTTATTTTTTGTACTTTAGTTAGTTTATTTCATTGTATTTATTTGTAGGTATTGTATTTAATTAATTTATTGATAGTGTAGTGTTAGGTTTAATTGTAGATAATTGTAGGTAGTTTATTTAATTTATTTATTGATAGTGTAGTGTTAGGTTTAATTGTAACTTAAGTTAGGATTTATTTCACAGGTAATTTTGTAATTATTTTAACTAGGTAACTATTAAATAGTTATTAACTATTTAATAGCTATTGTACCTGGTTAAAATAATTACAAAGTTGCCTGTAAAATAAATATTAATCCTAAAATAGCTACAATATAATTATAATTTATATTGTAGCTATATTAGGGTTTATTTTACAGGTAAGTATTTAGCTTTAAATAGGAATAATTTATTTAATAAGAGTTAATTTATTTCGTTAGATTTAAATTATATTTAATTTAGGGGGGTGTTAGTGTTAGGGTTAGACTTAGCTTTAGGGGTTAATACATTTATTAGAGTAGCGGTGAGATCCGGTCGGCAGATTAGGGGTTAATTATTGTAGGTAGGTGGAGGCGACGTTGGGGGCGACAGATTAGGGGTACATAGGGATAGCGTAGGTTGCGGCGGTGTACGAAGCGGCAGATTAGTGGTTAATAATAATATGCAGGGGTCAGCGATAGCGGGGGCGGCAGATTAGGGGTTAATAAATATAATATAGGGGTCAGCGGTGTTAGGGGCAGCAGATTAGGGGTACATAGGGATTACATAGATTGCGGCGGTGTACGGAGCGGCAGATTAGGGGTTAATAATAATATGCAGGGGTCAGCGATAGCGGGGGCAGCAGATTAGAGGTTAATAAGTGTAACGTTAGGGGGTGTTTAGACTCGGGGTACATGTTAGGGTGTTAGGTGCAGACTTAGGAAGTGTTTCCCCATAGGAAACAATGGGGCTGCGTTAGGAGCTTAACGCTGCTTTTTTGCAGGTGTTAGGTTTTTTTTCAGCTCAAACTGCCCCATTGTTTTCTATGGGGGAATCGTGCACGAGCACGTTTTTGAAGCTGGCCGCGTCCGTAAGCAACGTTGGTATCGAAAGTTGCAGTGGCGGTAAATATGCTATACGCTCCCTTTTTTGGAGCCTAACGCAGCCATTCTGTGAACTCTAAATACCAGCGGTATTTAAAAGGTGCGGGGGAAAAAAAGCATGCGTAGCTAACGTACCCCTTTGGCCGCAGAACTCAAAATCTAGCCGTGTATGAGGAATGACCCAGAACATTCTCAATAGATGATTGACAACGGTATACCATTTCCGGGTGATTACAGAACCTAAAGATATTCAATCCATGTACATAAATGGTTTTAGATCTAAAGTGTGTTAATAATGCCACAAAACTAGCTACCTAATCCGAAACTGGGGTCCCTTAGCACGGAGTGGTTTAGGATTATACTAAACTGTTTGTCATCATCATCTAGCAAATTAGTGGATACACTATTTTGCTATAGACTGGATCTTCTGCAACTACATAACAAATTGAGAGTTTATTCTCACATGACAGGGTTCAATCTGTATGATTTTTTCAGGTGATACTTCAATACACTGAGTTACTTAAGTACTCAATAGTGAACACCAACAGCACACTATGAACTATAAGAAGTACACTACAGCGGTCGATACATAAACCCAAATCAGGTGATTTACTTGATTTTTGTTGAGCAATTTTATTTCTGACATTGAGGGGTATTATCTATTGATATTTACAAATAGGCCTAACTTTACTTATTTACATAGAATCAGAACCCGTGTCTGAGACGTTTTTATAAATATTTTGTGTTTGTTACTCAATTTTAAGTTATTGTAAATAAATGTAAAATGTTTAACTAGTTTGGATTTACACTGCCCATTAGTCAGGGCCCAGAGTGCTATATATGTATACCTTATGAGGTTTGGCACACTGGCTCTTTGTGCCCTGCCTGTTTGTTGTCTCAGACCCAGAGTCTGCTGAGCACAAAGGCTTCTGAAGAGTCAGCCCTGAGGCACTCAACTTACACAGAAAACATTTCTGACCTCAAACCAAAAAACCTCTATCAACCCCCAAGAGGGAAAGAAGAGGAACCCAGAAAAGATCCGAAGGACCATCCAACATGGACTGAAGACAAACTGGTCAAAAATCTCGATAACAGCTCCTTCCAAAGAGCGTTCCATCCAGGGAGCAGCAGGGGCCGCCAGTCAAGATGGGCACAAAGAGTCACCCCCCATTAAAGAGGAGGACAGAATTTATACCAGCAAACGGTCCATACTGCAAAAAGCAGACTGGTCCCCGGCCTTCCTTCCAGGATAACGGTCACAGCCCAAAGGCTAGTGAAAGACCGTAAAAAAGAGTCTCAGACCCTTGGAAGAAAAAGGATGGATCTACGAGCAATCAAACCCCCAGAGTAGAACCCTGACCGAACTGGTAAGCTATTCTAAACCATGGCAGGAACCTCATGCTCGTGTCTAAGGACCACTACATAGCAGCCTTCTATAAAGAAGGAACACTCCTCAAAGGAAGAAAGTACTCTGACCCACAGCATTCCGATACCAGAATTCATTGCATGATACTGAGAACGCAAGAGACGGAAAAAACCCTACGAGATGAGAAAACAAGGACTCACGGGTCCTTCACAGATACTGAGGCACCTCCCAATCCAGGAGAACACGTAAAAATCCTTTACTCACCCTAGGTGAGAAGAAGAGGATTAGGCAATGGTAACCACCTTACCAATTGAGACTAAACCCCAATATTATCAGTCCAGTTGGTACAACAACTGGAGCCTACAAGAAGCATCAGATGTCCCAGTAGACAAGTAGGGATCTGTCAGAAATCCTCAAACTGAAGCCTCAGGCTGATGTAAATTTCCCGTGAGAGTCAGAGACCCCTGCCCGCTCTAAAGGGACATGCGGGAGAACCAAACCCTAAGGTTAAGCAGGACCGTCCATATCCGTTCCAGGCAAGAGACATGGTCCTAAGAAAACGGAACCAAACTAAAGATCTAAAGTTCCTGAAGAACCCATAAACTGCCTCCTATGGTTAGGAGCGCACCCAGACAGTGACTTCCACCATCTAAATCCTTAGATGTAAAAATCCTAGCACATCCACAACCCGAGAGTCTGAAAAAGACTTCCCACTGGTTTACAAAAAGGGCAACCAGTACCCCTGGATCACAAGGTAATCCATGTAGACAGGCCTAACGACCTGACCCACACATTGGAGAATATAAATGGTTAATTTCCTGACCCAGGCAGGCAAAAAGACTGCAACTGACCCCAGACTACCTACCCTTAAGCCCGAAGGGCTGGATCTGCAATAAGATCGACAGATAGCATCCGAGAGTCTAAAAACCATGGTAAGACAAGGGGCTGTTCTTATCTTGAGAAGACAACAGTCTCCAGAGATCCTTGCAGGATTGGTTTCCCGACATCCTTGAAATGGGAACATTAGCAGAATTAGAAAGTTTATTACTGTCTTGCATCTTTTTGCTTGTTTTGTGTAAAGTTTTTACTGTTGTTCTGTACATAATTATGATACCTAATTACTTTTGTAACATGTCTTTCTCTAGGGGTTAAATATCCAGAGGGCGTTTACTCAGCATCAGCTTTTTCATTGTTTCATCTATCAATTAATCAATAAGAACTGTTCTTAGGGTATATACATGTCTAGCAGTGTATAATACATAGGTCACAGATGAAGGCGTGAGCCGAAACGTGTCTGACCACTTTTTGTCTACATGTAGTTTCTTTTATGACTTTAACCATTTTACTTTCCATTTTGTGCTCACAATGAAGGTGCTTTTTTTCACCTTCCGCTCGAGACCCGTTTTTTCTGTGTCTACTCACGTGCTAGAGACCACTCAGATTAATACTGATGATAAACCTTGTTTGAATACTCTCAATAATAACTGTCGGCTAGATTTAGAGTTTGGTGGTAGCCGTCAAAACCAGCGTTAGAGGCTCCTAACGCTGGTTTTGGGCTACCGCTGGTATTTAGAGTCAGTCAGGAAAGGGTCTAACGCTCACTTTGCAGCCGCGACTTTTCCATACCGCAGATCCCCCTACGCCATTTGCGTATCCTATCTTTTCAATGGGATCTTTCTAACGCCGGTATTTAGAGTCTTGGCTGAAGTGAGCGTTAGAAATCTAACGACAAGACTCCAGCCGCAGAAAAAAGTCAGTAGTTAAGAGCTTTCTGGTTTAACGCCGGTTTATAAAGCTCTTAACTACTGTGCTCTAAAGTACACTAACACCCATAAACTACCTATGTACCCCTAAACCGAGGTCCCCCCACATCGCCGCCACTCTATTAAATTTTTTTAACCCTTAATCTGCCGAAAGCACACCGCCGCCACCTACGTTATCCCTATGTACTCCTAATCTGCTGCCCCTAATACCGCCGACACCTACATAATATTTATTAACCCCTAATCTGCCGCCCCCAACATCGCCGCCACCTACCTACAATTATTAAGCCCTAATCTGCCGACCGCACACCGCCGCCACCTACGTTATCCCTATGTACCCCTAATCTGCTCCCCCTAATACCGCCGACCCCTATATTATATTTATTAACCCCTAATCTGCCGCCCCCGCTATCGCTGACCCCTGCATATTATTATTAACCTCTAATCTGCCGCTCCGTACACCGCCGCAACCTACGTTATCCCTATGTACCCCTAATCTGCTGCCCCTAACACCGCTGACCCCTATATTATATTTATTAACCCCTAATCTGCCGCCCCCAACGTCGCCTCCACCTACCTACAATAATTAACCCCTAATCTGCCAACCGGATCTCACCGCTACTCTAATAAATGTATTAACCCCTAAAGCTAAGTCTAACCCTAACACTAACACCCTCCTAAGTTAAATATCATTTAAATCGAAACGAAATAAATTAACTCTTATTAAATAAATTATTCCTATTTAAAGTTAAATACTTACCTGTAAAATAAACCCTAATATACCTACAATATAAATTATAATTATATTGTAGCTATTTTAGGATTAATATTTATTTTACATGCAACTTTGTAATTATTTTAACCAGGTACAATAGCTATTAAATAGTTATTTATTAGCTACCTAGTTAAAATAATTACAAAATTGGCTGTTCCGATCAGCCAACAGAATGCGAGCTCAATCTGATTGGCTGATCGGATCAGCCAATCAGATTGAACTTGAATCTGATTGGCTGATTCCATCAGCCAATCAGAATTTTCCTACCTTAATTCCGATTGGCTGATAGAATCCTATCAGCCAATAGGAATTCGAGGGACGCCATCTTGGATGACGTCCCTTAAAGGAACCGTCATTCGTCGGGAAGTCGTCGGAAGAAGAGGATGGATCCGCGATGGAGGTCTTGAAGATCAGCCGGTCGTCATCGGATGGAAGAACATAGAAGATGCAGCTTGGATGAAGATGTTTGCCGGTCCGGATGTCCTCTTCTGCCCGCTTGGATCAAGACTTCAGCCGGAGGATGGATGTCTTCAGCCCCCCACTTGGGCTTGGATCAAGACATCGGAGCCTGGACGGATCGCGTGATGAAGATCTTCAGGGGCTTAGTGTTAGGTTTATTTAAGGGGGTTTTGGGTTAGATTAGGGGTATGTGGGTGGTGGGTTGTAATGTTGGGGGGGTATTGTATGTTTTTTTCTCCAGGCAAAAGAGCAGAATTCTTTGGGGCATGCCCCGCAAAGGGTCCTTTTCAGGGCTGGTAAGGTAAAAGAGCTTTTCTATTTTAATTTTAGAATAGGGTAGGGCATTTTTTTTATTTTGGGGGTCTTTGTTATTTTATTAGGGGGCTTAGAATAGGTGTAATTAGTTTAAAATTGTTGTAAATATTTTTTTATTTTTTGTAACTTAGTTTTTTTTTATTTTTTGTACTTTAGTTAGTTTATTTCATTGTATTTATTTGTAGGTATTGTATTTAATTAATTTATTGATAGTGTAGTGTTAGGTTTCATTGTAACTTAGGTTAGGATTTATTTTACAGGTAATTTTGTAATTATTTTAACTAGGTAACTATTAAATAGTTATTAACTATTTAATAGCTATTGTACCTGGTTAAAATAATTACAAAGTTGCCTGTAAAATAAATATTAATCCTAAAATAGCTACAATATAATTATAATTTATATTGTAGCTATATTAGGGTTTATTTTACAGGTAAGTATTTAGCTTTAAATAGGAATAATTTATTTAAGAAGAGTTAATTTATTTTGTTAGATTTAAATTATATTTAACTTAGGGGGGTGTTAGTGTTAGGGTTAGACTTAGCTTTAGAGGTTAATACATTTATTAGAGTAGCGGTGAGATCCGGTCGGCAGATTAGGGGTTAATTATTGTAGGTAGGTGGAGGCGACGTTGGGGGCGACAGATTAGGGGTACATAGAGATAGCGTAGGTTGCGGCGGTGTACGAAGCGGCAGATTAGGGGTTAATAATAATATGCAGGGGTCAGCGATAGCGGGGGCGGCAGATTAGGGGTTAATAAATATAATATAGGGGTTGGCGGTGTTAGGGGCAGCAGATTAGGGGTACATAGGGATAACGTAGGTTGCGGCGGTGTACAGAGCGGCAGATTAGGGGTTAATAATAATATGCAGGGGTCAGCGATAGCGGGGGCGGCAGATTAGAGGTTAAAAAGTGTAAGGTTAGGGGTGTTTAGACTCGGGGTACATGTTAGGGTGTTAGGTGCAGACTTAGGAAGTGTTTCCCAATAGGAAACAATGGGGCTGCTTTAGGAGTTTAACGCTGCTTTTTTGCAGGTGTTAGTTTTTTTTCAGCTCAAACTGCCCCATTGTTTTCTATGGGGGAATCGTGCACGGGCACGTTTTTGAAGCTGGCCGCGTCCGTAAGCAACGCTGGTATCGAAAGTTGCAGTGGCGGTAAATATGCTATACGCTCCCTTTTTTGGAGCATAACGCAGCCATTCTGTGAACTCTAAATACCAGCGGTATTTAAAAGGTGCGGGGGGAAAAAAGCATGCGTAGCTAACGCACCCCTTTGGCCACAGAACTCTAAATCTAGCCTTGTATGAGGAATGACCCAGAACATTCTCAATAGATGATTGACAACGGTATACCATTTCCATGTGATTGCAGAACCTAAAGATATTCAATCCATGTACATAAAAGGTATTAGATCTAAAGTGTGTTAATAACGCCACAAATCTACCTAATCCGAAACTGGGGTCCCTTAGCACGGAGTGGTTTAAGATTATACTAAACTGTTTGTCATCATCATCTAGCAAATTAGTGGATACACTATTTTGCTATAGACTGGAACTTCTACAACTACATAACAAACTGAGATTTTATTCTCACATGACAGGGTTCAATCTGTATGATTTTTTCAAGTGATACTTCAATACACTGAGTTACTTAAGTACTCAATAGTGAACACCAACAGCACACTATGAACTATAAGAAGTACACTACAGCGGTCGATACATAAACCCAAATCAGGTGATTTACTTGATTTTTGTTGAGCAATTTTATTTCTGACATTGAGGGGTATTATCTATTGATATTTACAAATAGGCCTAACTTTACTTATTTACATAGAATCAGAACCCGTGTCTGAGAAGTTTTTATAAATATTTTGTATTTGTTACTCAATTTTAAGTTATTGTAAATAAAAGTAAAATTTTTAACTAGTTTGGATTTACACTGCCCATTAGTCAGGGCCCAGAGTGCTATATATGTATACCTTATGAGGTTTGGCACGCTGGCTCTTTGTGCCCTGCCTCTTTGTGGTCTCAGACCCAGAGTCTGCTGAGCACAAAGGCTTCTGAAGAGTCAGCCCTGAGGCACTCAACTTACACAGAAAACATTTCTGACCTCAAACCAAAAAACCTCTATCAACCCCCAAGAGGGAAAGAAGAGGAACCCAGAAAAGATACGAAGGACCATCCAACATGGACTGAAGACAAACTGGTCAAAAGGGGCCGCCAGTCAAGATGGGCACAAAGAGTCACCCCCCATTAAAGAGGAGGACAGAATCAATACCAGCAAACGGTCCATACTGCAAAAAGCAGACTGATCCCCGGCCTTCCTTCCAGGATAACGGTCCCAGCCCAAAGGCTAGTGAAAGACCGTAAAAAAGAGTCTCAGACCCTTGGAAGAAAAAGGATGGATCTACGAGCAATCAAACCCCCAGATTAGAACCCTGACCGAACTGGTAAGCTATTCTAAACCATGGCAGGAACCTCATGCTCGTGTCTAAGGACCACTACATAGCAGACTTTTATAAAGAAGGAACACTCCTCAAAGGAAGAAAGTACTCTGACCCACAGCATTCCGATACCAGAATTCATTGCATGATACTGAGAACGCAAGAGACGGAAAAAACCCTACAAGATGAGAAAACAAGGACTCACAGGTCCTTCACAGATACTGAGGCACCTCCCAATCCAGGAGAACACGTAAAAATCCTTTCCTCACCCTAGGTGAGAAGAAGAGGATTAGGCAATTGTAACCACCTTACCAATTGAGACTAAACCCCAATATTATCAGTCCAGTTGGTACAACAACTGGAGCCTACAAGAAGCATCAGATGTCCCAGTAGACAAGTAGGGATCTGTCAGAAATCCTCAAACTGAAGCCTCAGGCTGATGTAAATTTCCCGTGAGAGTCAGAGACCCCTGCCCGCTCTAAAGGGACATGCGGGAGAACCAAACCCTAAGGTTAAGCAGGACCGTCCATATCCGTTCCAGGCAAGAGACATGGTCCTAAGCCTGAGTCCTTGAAAAACTGAACCAAACTGAAGATCTAAAGTTCCTGAGGAACCCATAAACTGCCTCCTATGGTTTGGAGTGCACCCAGACAGTGACTTCCGCCATCTAAATCCTTAGATGTAAAAATCCTAGCATATCCACAACCCGAGTGTCTGAAAAAGACTTCACACTGGTTTAGAAAAAGGGCAACCAGTACCCCTGGATCACAAGGTAATCCATGTAGACAGGCCTAACGACCTGACCCACACATTGGAGAATATAAATGGTTAATTTCCTGACCCAGGCAGGCAAAAAGACTGCAACTGACCCCAGACTACCTACCCTTAAGCCGAAGGGCTGGATCTGCAATAAGATCGACAGATAGAATCCGAGAGTCTAAAAACCATGGTAAGACAAGGAGCTGTTCTTATCTTGAGAAGACAACAGTCTACAGAGATCCTTGCAGGATCGGTTTCCCGACATCCTTGAAATGGAATAAGAACAGGAGCCTCACAGCTCCTGGTAGAAAGGCACGGTGGCCCCTGCACTTTACGTACTAGAGCAAACAAAACACTGAAAAAAAGGAAGAAGGACATGCCCGCACTTCCAGAAACAATGACCCAACCCAAGACGGAAGGGAAGGAAATATCACCACTGCAAAAGGAATGCGACTAGGCCAAAGAGTCATCATCCAGAGATACTGCAAGTGAAGACGTAAATCATTCACCAGATTACTAGACCTATGGAAGTCAATCTCATCTCCAGACTCCAAAGGAATGGAAACCTATGGTTCCGAGTCCCCAGGGACCCTAGAAACCACGAAGATGTCTGAAAAAGTCAATCACGCATCTCAAGCAATATTGCCAGAAAGAACCAACTTATATCGGAGCTCACAACCTTCCTACCGGAAGTGTTGAATCTATGCCCCAGGCCCAATACTTCTTAATAGGATACGAGCCAGGAGTCCATAACACTGAACCATAATTTTTTTTTTTAATCCGACAGGATAATCAGCACCACAAGGGTGACTCGAACCCAAGAAAACAATAGACAGTGTCCGACCTATACCTGGCTGGTACAAGAACACTTCCAGAAATGTCTAAGGTCCAAGAAAATTGACCAAAAGGTTCGATAATATGAACTAGAAAACATAACCTCAGTCTTAACCAACGTGCGCAACTTCTGAGAAAGTGCCCATGCAACCATAAAATCGCAAGTATCAGTTCCAGAGAAAGAACATTCCCAAAACGGAAGTTATATCAGACGTGAGCTTATACAAACAAATCAAATACATCCTATCCGGATTAAAAATAAAAGTAAGGCAGCACCTGTGGGTGAACGCCCAAGGAAAAAAGGTATGCCGAACGGACCAGCCGATCAAAGGCCCCCTTCACCCAAGCTCAGAACTGGAACCGATACATAAAAGAAAGAAAAATCGAGACGTCAAAAGAGATTAGCTTCATCCCCAAGCGTCTAACCCAGTTTGCCATCCGGCATCTAAGGCCCTGGATCCCTTGGCTCACTAGGACTGGGATCCTCTAGCAACGCCAAAACATGCCATAGTAGGACACGAAACATGCCAACCTATAACGGAAGGCAAAATTATCCCTCGCCAGATCAACAAATTACTCCGGCCCCAAGGTTGGGGTCCTTGAATCTTCAGAGGCCCACGCTTCCCCAGGAGGCCGAAGTGATTTGGGCGATCCCACGCCCGACGGGCCCTGGTTGACAGAACAGTATCTTAAAGATATTTCACTTGGGAGATACAAATGAGCCAAGGCCATATATATGGCCATGCAGAACCGTGCCGTAACCTCTGGAGGAAACAAGCCACCTTCCGGAGAAGGAGTAAAGGCCATAGGGACAACTGCTTGCGTAGCAAAGGAAAGTTCTGGGACCCGTACCTCACAGGACCTAGAATCATCAGGGGCAGATGGCTCAAAGCACTCTGAGGCACCCTGAATTGGGAGAAAAGAGTACTCTGGAAAGGCAACATAACTGATGGACATGGATAACGAGGCAATTTCATATTCATCACAAGATGCATTCTCCGCATCGGAGTTATCCATGTCTAAAAAATCAGAATCCTCCATCTTGGGATTACAAAAATGACAAACACTAACTGGCACAATTTTTTACACCCCCAATTGCTGGGGCACTCACCACCTCCTGTGAACCAGACAACCAATGAGCAGACTCTGTCGTCACACAGTCAGCATACGGAAGTGAAAAACAACAAAACCGCATGCGGTCAAGAGGTGCACAGTGCAAGTCATAAAAAGAGCATGCAAATCTAAAGATCGCTCCAATTGATGATGAGGCAGAAATGTAAAAAAAAAAAGTATTACTACACATCAGCAGATAGAACCACATAACAAACATGATTAAAGTCCCCCCCCCCCTGTTCAATAACCCCAATAACCCCTCTCAGAGGATATTAACCCATGATTCCTATTTTAAGATAAAAGGAGTCCCACTGGGACCCTACCTTCTCATTATTATCACATAATGAAGTAAAATGAAACAATCTTACCGAAATCTACGCCGTGGAACAGGAACACGGCCCTTCAAGTGTGACAGATAGTAGCCTCACCTCTGACGTGGACTTGATTGAATAAAGGCAGGCAGTGAAACTCGTTAACGCTGATTGACAAGGAGCTGTTAATATGAGTCGGGATGGGTTTGCATAAAGACTCTCCCTGCACCTCCAGACTCTAACCTTCATCCATGCTTTCACTGAGAGGCTGACAGGACTACTTGAAACTCCAGTCCCATTTCGAAGAGTACTACCCTACATAAGAGACTATCTCAAACTTCTGACACTTGTCTGCCAACCTCCTGTGACGAAAGGCAAAGAATGACTGGGGGATGAGGGAAGTGGGGGAGGTATTTAAAGCCTTTGGCTGGGGTGTCTTTGCCTCCTCCTGGTGACCAGGATTCTGAATTCACAAAAGTAATGAATGCAGCTGTGGACTCTTCCCGTTTAAGAAGAAAACAAAACACTAACATTACAAAAAAAAAAAAAAAGATTACAAAAAATAATAAACAAAATGATCCAAAATAAATATTAAACCTAATTTAATAGCCCTATAAAAGCAAAAAAAGCCGCCTCAAAATAAAAACACCACCTAACCTAGCAATAAACTACTAATAGCCCTTAAAAGGGCCTTTTGTAGGACATTGCCCTAAGTTAAACAGCTCTTTTACCTAAAATAATTACAAAAGTAAACGCCCCCACCCATCCAACCCCCCAAAATAAAAAGTCTACTTATTTTAAGCAGCTCTCATCCTATTGGCTGATTTGAATTTTTCAGCCAATAGGAATGCAATGGTACCCCAATATAAAAGGGGTACCTTGCATTCAAGCTTCAGTGTGCGGCAGTGATCCCATGATGAGGAAACTCTGAGCTAGATGTAGTTGTCAGCGCCGATCCTGTTCAGCTCGCGTGCAAAGGTAAAATTTTCAGCGGTATAGCCGTACCGCACAACTTGTAATTTTGGTGAAACTTTGCAATTTCACAGCACAAGCCACCGGGCCCCGACAGGTATACACCCCTTTTCTATAAAAAAAATTAGCTCACAATTACTACCCATCAGGGCCGGATTGGGCCGCAGGGATACCGGGAAAAATCCAGGTGGGCCATGCCTTCAGGGCTTAGGGAGGGCCGGTAGCTGCAGAGTGAGTGACTGAGTGCACTGGAGAAAAGCAACAGAGGCTCAGGCTAGTGTTTTGTGACTGAGGGAGCGCAGCACAGTGGCCGGGCTTACCGTGACCTGCTGCTTGAGTTGAGCAAACGGACTGAGTGACAGGCTCAGGAACATGGCAGGCTGCCGCATTGATTTACATAGCAGCAGAGCTGCTTTCTGGGCAAACTGTCAGTCAGACTGTGTGACTTAAATCAGGATGTGCTGCCTCTGCTGCTCCGGAGTCCGGCTTTGCATGATGCTGCTGCATCACAGTGAGTTACATCACGATCAACACCGTCCATTCTGCTGAAAGGTCATACCCTTGGACAGATGGGCCTGAGATAACCACCAGAGAAGATAATCTCTGGTTTCCTGATCCAGATTTAGTAGAGGGGACAAATCTGTGTAATCCCCATTCCACTGACTGAGCATGCATAATTGCAGCGGTCTAAGATGCAGGCGCGCGAATGGCACTATGTCCATCGCCGCTACCATTAAGCCGATTACTTCCATGCACTGAGCCACCGTGGGGCGCGGAATGGAGTGAAGAACACGGCAAGCATTTAGAAGTTTTGATAATCTGGACTCCGTCAGGTAAATTTTCATTTCTACAGAATCTATAAGAGTCCCTAGGAAGGAAACCCTTGTGAGAGGAGATAGAGAACTCTTTTCTTTGTTCACTTTCCACCCATGCGACCTCAGAAATGCCAGAACTATCTCTGTATGAGATTTGGCAATTTGAAAGCTTGACGCCTGTATCAGGATGTCGTCCAGGTAAGGAGCCACCGCTATGCCTGGCGGTCTTAGGACCGCCAGAAGAGAGCCCAGAACCTTTGTAAAAATTCTTGGGGCTGTAGCCAACCCGAATGGAAGAGCTACAAATTGGCAATGCCTGTCTAGAAAGGCAAACCTCAGGAACTGATGATGATTCTTGTGAATCGGAATGTGAAGGTAGGCATCCTTTAAGTCCACTGTGGTCATGTACTGACCCTCTTGGATCATGGGTAAAATGGTTCGAAAATTTTTCCATCTTGAATGACGGAACTCTGAGGAATTTGTTTAGGATCTTTAAATCCAAAATTGGTCTGAAGGTTCCCTCTTTTTTTGGGAACCACAAACAGATTTGAATAAAACCCCTGTCCTTGTTCCGACTGCGGAACTGGATGGATCACTCCCATTACAAGGAGATCTTGTACGCAGCTTAGGAATGCCTCTTTCTTTATCTGGTTTGCAGATAATCTTGAAAGGTGAAATCTCCCTTGTGGAGGAGAAGCTTTGAAGTCCAGAAGATATCCCTGAGATATGATCTCCAACGCCCAGGGATCCTGAACACTCTTGCCCACGCCTGGGTGAAGAGAGAGAGTCTGCCCCCTACTAGATCCGTTGTCGGATAGGGGGCCGCTCATTCATGCTGTCTTAGAGGCAGCAGCAGGCTTTCTGGCCTGCTTGCCCTTGTTCCAGGACTGGTTAGGTTTCCAGGCCTGCTTGGATTGAGCAAAAGTTCCCTCTTGTTTTGAAGCAGAGGAAGTTGATGCTGCAACTGCCTTGAAATTTCGAAAGGCACGAAAATTAGACTGTTTGGCCTTTGATTTGGCCCTGTCCTGAGGAAGGGTATGACCCTTACCTCCAGTTATGTCAGCAATAATTTCTTTCAAACCAGGCCCGAATAAGGTCTGTCCCTTGAAAGGAATGTTGAGTAATTTAGACTTTGAAGTCACATCAGCTGACCAGGATTTGAGCCATAGCGCCCTACGCGCCTGGATGGCGAATCCGGAATTCTTAGCCGTTAGTTTAGTCAAATGAACAATGGCATCAGAAACAAATGAGCTAGCTTAAGGGTTCTAAGCTTGTCAACAATTTCAGTCAATGGAGCTGTATGGATGGCCTCTTCCAGGGCCTCAAACCAGAATGCCGCCGCAGCAGTGACAGGCGCAATGCATGCAAGGGGCTGTAAAATAAAACCTTGTTGAATAAACATTTTCTTAAGGTAACCCTCTAATTTTTTAATCCATTGGATCTGAAAAAGCACAACTGTCCTCAACCGGGATAGTGGTACGCTTTGCTAAAGTAGAAACTGCTCCCTCCACCTTAGGGACTGTCTGCCATAAGTCCCGTGTAGTGGCATCTATTGGAAACATTTTTCTAAATATAGGAGGTGGGGAAAAGGGCACACCGGGCCTATCCCACTCCTTACTAATAATTTCTGTAAGCCTTTTAGGTATTGGAAAAACATCAGTACTCACCGGCACTGCATAGTATTTATCCAGCCTACACAATTTCTCTGGCACTGCAATTGTGTCACAGTCATTCAGAGCAGCTAATACCTCCCAAAGCAATACACAGAGGTTCTCAAGCTTAAATTTAAAATTAGAAATCTCTGAATGAGGTCTCCCCGATTCAGAGACGTCACCCACAGACTGAAGCTCTCCGTCCTCAGGTTCTGCATATTGTGACACAGTATCAGACATGGCTCTTACAGTATCTACGCGCTCTGTATCTCGTCTAACCCCAGAGCTATCACGCTTGCCTCTCAATTCAGGCAATCTGGATAATACCTCTGACAGGGTATTATTCATGATTGCAGCCATGTCCTGCAAATTAATCGCTATGGGCGTCCCTGATGTACTTGGCGCTGAATTAGCGTGCGTCCCTTGAGCGGGAGGCGAAGGGACCGACACGTGGGGAGAGTTAGTCGGCATAACTTCCCCCTCGACAGACCCCTCTGGTGACAATTCTTTTATTGATAAAGACTGATCTTTACTGTTTAAGGTGAAATCAATACATTTAGTACACATTCTCCTATGGGGCTCCACTATGGCTTTTAAAGATAATGAACAAGTATCCTCTGTTTCAGACATGTTTGTACAGACTAGCAATGAGACTAGCAAGCTTGGAAAACACTTTAAAGCAAGTTAACAAACAATATAAAAAACGTTACTGTGCCTTTAAGAGAAACAAATTTTGACAAAATTTGAAATAACAGTGAAAAAAGGCAGTTACACTAAGAAAATTTTTACAGTGTATGTAACAAGTCAGCAGAGCATTGCACCCACTTGCAAATGGATGATTAACCCCTTAATACCAAAAACGGAACACGACTTTGAAGCCTTTTGAGCCCTTCAGAGATGTCCTGTATCATGCAGAAGGAAGCAGAGTGTCTCAGTCTGTAATTCTAGCTGCACAGAAATAGGCCCCTCCCACACATATTACAACAGTGGAAAGCCTCAGGAAACTGTTTCTAGGCAAAAATCAAGACAGCCATGTGGAAAAAAACTAGGCCCCAATAAGTTTTGTCACCAAACATATATAAAAACAATTAACATGCCAGCAAACGTTTTATATTACACTTTTATAAGAGTATGTATCTCTGTTAATAAGCCTGATACCAGTCGCTATCACTGCATTTAAGGCTTAATTTACATTAATCCGGTATCAGCAGCATTTTCTAGCAAATTCCATCCCTAGAAATATGTTAACTGCACATACCTTATTGCAGGAAAACCTGCACGCCATTCCCCCTCTGAAGTTACCTCACTCCTCAGAATATGTGAGAACGGCAGTGGATCTTAGTTACTTCTGCTAAGATCATAGAAATCACAGGAAAATTCTTCTTCTAATGCTGCCTGAGATGAAACAGTACACTCCGGTACCATTTAAAAATAACAAACTTTTGATTGAACTTAAAAAACTAACTATAATACACCACTCTCCTCTTACTACGTCCATCTTTGTTGAGAGTTGCAAGAGAATGAATGGATATGGCAGTGAGGGGAGGAGCTATATAGCAGCTCTGCTGTGGGTGATCCTCTTGCAACTTCCTGTTGGGAAGGAGAATATCCCACAAGTAATGGATGATCCGTGGACTGGATACACTTAACAAGAGAAACTAACTTTAAAAAGATATATTTAAAAAGGTAGGTTTAAAAATGTGTTCTGTATTACTGAATGCTTCCATCATCATGCCTGGCTGGAAGTGAGTGACAGAGAAGTAGGGGAAATGACACTTGGCCATGCAATACAAGTAGATGTGGAATGTGCAAGCACATACAAAAAGGTGGTTCATTTAATGATATTAATAACCCCAAAACATTTAAGGTGAAACGTAAATTCACGTGTAAATCAATTTATGTATTATATTTGCTTACTTGCGAATGCAAATGTTTCTACGTAGGGAGAACCAAGTTGATGATTAGAACCAGATTCAGTGAACACTGGAACAATATTAAGAACAAAGTAGAATCACATACGGCTAGATTATGAGTTTTTGTCGGTAAGGCTGTGCGGTGCTAACGCTCCTTTTTATTCTCACCGCCAGAGTTAGCCTCAGAAAAGTGAGCGTTGAGCAAAATTTAGCTCCACATCTCACTGTAATACCAGCGCTGCTTACGGTAGCGGTGAGCTGGCTAAACGTGCTTGTGCACAATTTCCCCATAGGAAATAATGGGGCTGAGACGGCTGAAAAAAAAAACCGCAGCATTCAGCTCCTAACGCAGTCCCATTGTTACCTATGGGGAAACACATTTATGTCTACACCTAACACTCTAACATGAACCCCGAGTCTAAACACCCCTAATCTTACACTTATTAACCCCTAATCTGCCGCCCCTGACATCGACGACACCTGCATTACATTAACCCCTAATTTTTCGCTCGGGACACCGCCGCCACCTACATTATACCTATGAACCCCTAATCTGTCGCCCCTAACATCGCTGACACCTAAATTATATTTATTAACCCCTAATCTGCCGCCCCCAACGTCTCCGCAACCTAACTACAATTATTAACCCCTAATCTGTCGCCCCCACTATAATAAAGTTATTAACCCCTAAACCTAAGTCTTACCCTAACCCTAACGCCCCCTAACTTAAATATAATTTAAATAAATCAAAATAAATATTCCAATTATTAAATAAATTATTCCAATTTAAAACTAAATACTTACCTATAAAATAAACCCTAAGCTAGCTACAATATAACTAATAGTTACATTGTAGCTATCTCAGGGTTTATTTTTTACAGGCAAGTTTGTATTTATTTTAACTAGGTACAATAGTTATTAAATAGTTATTAACTATTTAATAACTACCTAGCTAAAATAAGTACAAATTTACCTGTAAAATAAACCCTAACCTAAGTTACAATTACACCTAATACTACACTATAATTAAATTAATTTCTAAACTAACTACAATTAAATACAATTAAATTAAATAAACTAAATTACAAAAAAACAAACTCTAAATTACAGAAAACAAAAAAAATATACAAATTTTTAAACTAATTACACCTAATCTAATCCCCCTAATAAAATAAAAAAGCCCCCCCAAAAAATAAAATTCCCTACACTATAGTAAATTACAAATAGCCCTTAAAAGGGCTTTTTTGCGGGGCATTGCCCCAAAGTAATCAGCTCTTTTACCTGTAAAGAAAAATACAATACCCCCCCAACATTAAAACCCACAACCCACACACCCAACCCTACTCTAAAACCCACCCAAACCCCCCTTAATAAAAGCTAACACTAACGCCTTGAAGATCACCCTACCTTGAGACGTCTTCACCAAGCCGGGCCGAAATCCTCTAAGAAGCCGGGCACAAGTGATCCTCCAGACGGCCAGAAGTCTTCATCCGATTCGGGCAGAAGAGGTCCTCCAGAGGGGCAGAAGTCTTCATCCAGGGGGCATCTTCTATCTTCATCCTTCCGGCACGGAGCGGGTCCATCTTCAATCCAGCCGACGCAGAGCATCCTCTTCCAACGAAGTCCACCAGACGAATGAAGGTTCCTTTGAATGACGTCATCCAAGATGGCATCCCTTGAATTCCGATTGGCTGATAGGATTCTATCAGCCAATCAGAATTAAGGTAGGAAAAATCCTATTAGCTGGAGGGGGGGGGGGGTCGGTTTAGTGGTTAATAGGTAGTTTATGGGTGTTAGTGTACTTTTTAGCACTTTAGCTAAGAGTTTTATGTTACGGCGTTAGCCCATAAAACTCTTATCTACTGATTTTTAAATGCGTTAATAGATCTAGGCAAAATAACCTCTGCATAGTCGGCATACCTGAATCAATACAAAATAAGGATCTTCTTGAATTTGTTGCCCAGACTGTTGCCATGAATAAGGACGCATTACCTCTAGATATTGAAAGAGCCCATAGGTTGGGTGATGAAATCTCCACTACACAATAATCAAGCCATGTTATTTTTAAATGTTTACACTATCTGGAGAAACTAGCAATGACACGTGCCTACAAATTGAAAAAATACTTGATTTACGAAGGCAGCAAATGCTCATATTTCAAGACTTCTCTGTGAAAGTTGCGAAAAAGAGAAAACATTTTGCACCTCTCTTTAACCAACTATACACTCAAGGATGACAAGCATCACTAATTTACCCAGCTAGTCTAAAACTGCAAACTGCTCATGGACGTTCATGGAAGATCTTCCTTTTCTCACAAGCTTTGCATCTTTGGACACTGAGAACAAGAAAGATGAAGGATGAACCCATCACGTTTCTGATGTACGTCTTGCTGCTCCCGTTCTTAACTACCAATGGCTACTTTGAATACCTCTTTATATTGCTACTCTACTGCTGTGTTTCATATTACTGCTGTGTG
Source organism: Bombina bombina (assembly GCF_027579735.1). Classification (NCBI taxonomy): domain Eukaryota; kingdom Metazoa; phylum Chordata; class Amphibia; order Anura; family Bombinatoridae; genus Bombina; species Bombina bombina. The sequence continues at coordinate 532,873,258 of NC_069502.1, read as the reverse complement.
TGTTTGTTTACTGTTTTTGTTTTGTTTTATATTTTAGGGAGCAAACATTAAACCTGTGGCCACTCCTCTACTGAACCTTTCTAGGAACCTCCTTAAGCTTCCCTGCATATCCCAAACTCTGAGTTTCCCAGTTATTCTACAACCCATGCATGGCTATATTTTAGAACCACATTAATAGACCGAAGGCTGATTATTGTTTTAAGAACCCCAGGGACAAAAACATTCCCCCTAGTTTTAACCATGGCGACCACCCGGACTCCTTATCCAATACCCCATCACACTGACTCATCTATGTAAAATTATATCCTGGAATGTGGGAGGAATCACTTGACCGGCAAAACTCATCATGATCCTACAACACCTACAATCTATGCATACAGACATAGCCCTCCTACAGGAGACTAGGCTAACCTCCTAGGAATATGAAAAACTCGGTGGGTGGGACAAATACTGTACGACAGATGGTAGAAAAAGAGGAATTGCGATTTTTGTGTTAAAGGGTCTCCCCATCACTTTAACTAACCCTTAAATAGATCCATTAGGCAGATACATTTTTGTACAACAGGCATTCGCTAATTCCACATACACCCTCAGAAAAATCTATGGACCTAACACATTATTGTCTAAGTTTTGGCGTGACACACAAGCTAAACTCTTAGGGTATGCAGATGCCCCTTACTACCAGGATCGGACTTTAATTTGGCTCAGGCCCCACATTTGGACAGTTATAGAGATCCCATGTCCAGCAGAGTTCCTAGATCTCTCCCGGAAACAAAAAAAAATATAACTACTCTTATTTCTGTGTTTAAAACATCACTAGAGATAATTGATCTATGGTGTGCCCGTAACCCACTTGAACAAGACTATAATTGCTTGTCCAAATCTCACCACAACCTATTTATCTGACTCACAATACTGATTTCCAAAGAAAGCTTAGGACCCAATGGACTGATTATGCCATTACAAATGTACAACACAGGGCTACCATGGTCTTAGTTTAGAATGCCTCGAAGGCAGTCATGCGGGGTCATATAACTTCATATACTTCCCATTATAAGACTTGTGTGTACAACTCTTCTCAATTCCTGACTAGATTAACAGAAGCTTACAATACATATCTGAAATCTCCGACCAAAGATACTAGGCAGGCTTTTTATGGCCTCAAATGGGAGCGAGACCCTTTCCTTCAACAACAAGATGCCCTATTTAATGTACATAGACAAGGCCGCTTCTACCAATATGACAATAAAACAGGAAAGATACTGGCTAGAGCAGTCGAAACCATAACACCAAAATCCATAATATTTTTAGTTTAGAATGGATAGAGCGCTGGAACTATAAAATCCCAAACTCCCTATCTATATAAGCTCCTTCCAACTTATATATATGTAAAATATTCAAAGAAATTTGTGTAGGTATAGGGGCGTGGTACACTTAAGGGATGTGATTCAATTTTTTCGGATTTTTAAATAATACTAAATATTTTCCAATTGTTGCTTTATGATATAGATATTAATAGGTCCATATAACCAATGTTTGCTGGTGTAGAGAAAAGATTAATAAAAATATAGTTGTGTATGGAGAAGGTATTTGAACCATATAAAAGTGGTGCCTTTTGTGATACTGATTTTTCTTTTCAATGTGTGAGTGGAAAAAATAATAATATTAACAGTACGGGTATAATTTTATTTTATTGTTTATAGCAGCATTTAGCCTTATAAAGAAACTTAGTGATTTGAAGTGATAGTGTTTCTAATCCAAGAGTGCGCTAATCTTCTAAATTTTTAAAAGATTTTTTCTGAAAACAAGTTTGGTGATAATAGTGCTAATTTTCTATAAAAAACTTATTGTAAATGTATGTGTAGTGCTAGGTGACTTATTTTTTGATAGGGTTATGTCAAGAAACAGTGACAAAAATAAAATGACTTTAACTGGTAAAATTAAATCAACATGAACTTTATTAAAAGAATTATTATTAAAATCTCTTATATTTGGTAATTACCACTAGATGTCAAAATTTCTCTGGGACGTCTCCCAGATGCAATATGAATATTCAAATGACCATATAAAAAAGCTCAATATGTGTCAAAATTGCTAAATAAAAAGATGTTGAACACAAAATCAAAATTAAAAAAGAGTCCGTTTTTTTAAAAAACTTGAAATAGGGTTCCAAATATCTATTTGTATTATTTGATGAATTCAAAACAGGTTGTTATATCATTTGCTTCTTATACTTTACTCAATACCGCTCTTAGTGCTATGCACGCGGCAAGAAAAACAGAGAAGTAACTATGTATGTCCAAAAGCAAGGCCAAACCTTTAGCTGTTACACACACTCTTGCTTGGAGCTTATTCAATGTATGATCCAAGATAGTTAAGCTTTCATGTACCGCTCTTAGTGCTGTGCATGCGGTAATTCCAGCGCCTTATTGTATCCTTCAAAAAGGTTAGGATTATTATACATTCACCTTTCCAATGTGGTTATCAACTTTGTTTTACTCACAGTTCTTAGTGTTATGGCAGACCGCACTGTTCTGGCCGCTTACTGCTTCTCCATGTTGTTCTTTCACTCCGTTGTCCGTTCTCGGCGTCTGACGTCACACTCCTTCGTGGGAGGTCGTCTTACAGTGGCAGTGGGATCGCTATTATGTATACTGTTACTTTGTATTGAGAATTACAACTGCACTTAGTGCTATGCACGCAGTTAGTAGAAAAGGTCCTTTATAATTCCCCAATTGGTGGTGGAATAGAATTATAAAAATAATAACCCGGGTTATTTTTAATGATCGATATGTCCAATGAGATATTAATGTAAGTTCATAGATAAAAGAAAGGTCACACAGCTCGACGCGTTTCGCTCTTACCAGAGCTTTATCAAGATGCTGGTGACTAGTAGCTTCTCTCCTTTTAAATGTCCTGCTTGATCCTTATTGGTTGTCTCTTAATTCTGTGTAAAGGTGGATCATTCAGCCTTTCCATTGTTACTTCATTATTGTACCTGTTATTTCCATATGGATGAGTGATTTAACTTCGTTGTTTTACAACTCTTTATGTGTTTATCTGGTAATTTTGGAACCCTGTTGGTTATAGATAGGCAGAAATTTAATATTTCCCATTTTTTCTCTTCTTAATTTGGAATCTTCTTTTTTTATATTCAAGAGTTATTTCTTTAAGGTGGTATTACAAAATATCACTTTGTGGTTGTTATTTATTTGTCCTTGTGTTATGTATTGATGTATAGATATTCCTTATTATATGCAACCTGAATTTATTATGTAGCTCTCTTAAAAGGCTTTACAGGATACCAATGTGTTCTCATTGTTTATATAAACAACTTGCTCGGACTTTTATGTAATAAATATCTAAATGGAATTGCGTTACCTTCTTTTGTTAATTTGTTACATGATAATATTCCTAAATCTAATGTTGATTTTTTGTAGTCCTATAATTAATATAAATAAAGGACATATTAATTATAGGACTACAAAAAATCAACATTAGATTTAGGAATATTATCATGTAACAAATTAACAAAAGAAGGTAACGCAATTCCATTTAGATATTTATTACATAAAAGTCCGAGCAAGTTGTTTATATAAACAATGAGAACAAATTGGTATCCTGTAAAGCCTTTTAAGAGAGCTACATAATAAATTCAGGTTGCATATAATAAGGAATATCTATACATCAATACATAACACAAGGACAAATAAATAACAACCACAAAGTGATATTTTGTAATACCACCTTAAAGAAATAACTCTTGAATATAAAAAAAGAAGATTCCAAATTAAGAAGAGAAAAAATGGGAAATATTAAATTTCTGCCTATCTATAACCAACAGGGTTCCAAAATTACCAGATAAACACATAAAGAGTTGTAAAACAACGAAGTTAAATCACTCATCCATATGGAAATAACAGGTACAATAATGAAGTAACAATGGAAAGGCTGAATGATCCACCTTTACACAGAATTAAGAGACAACCAATAAGGATCAAGCAGGACATTTAAAAGGAGAGAAGCTACTAGTCACCAGCATCTTGATAAAGCTCTGGTAAGAGCGAAACGCGTCGAACTGTGTGACCTTTCTTTTATCTATGAACTTACATTAATATCTCATTGGACATATTGATCATTAAAAATAACCTGGGTTATTATTTTTATAATTCTATTCCACCACCAATTGGGGAATTATAAAGGACCTTTTCTACTAACTGCGTGCATAGCACTAAGTGCAGTTGTAATTCTCAATACAAAGTGACAGTATACATAATAGCGATCCCACTGCCACTGTAAGACGACCTCCCACGAAGGAGTGTGACGTCAGACGCCGAGAACGGACAACGGAGTGAAAGAACAACATGGAGAAGCAGTAAGCGGCCAGAACAGTGCGGTCTGCCATAACACTAAGAACTGTGAGTAAAACAAAGTTGATAACCACATTGGAAAGGTGAATGTATAATAATCCTAACCTTTTTGAAGGATACAATAAGGCGCTGGAATTACCGCATGCACAGCACTAAAAGCGGTACATGAAAGCTTAACTATCTTGGATCATACATTGAATAAGCTCCAAGCAAGAGTGTGTGTAACAGCTAAAGGTTTGGCCTTGCTTTTGGACATACATAGTTACTTCTCTGTTTTTCTTGCCGCGTGCATAGCACTAAGAGCGGTATTGAGTAAAGTATAAGAAGCAAATGATATAACAACCTGTTTTGAATTCATCAAATAATACAAATAGATATTTGGAACCCTATTTCAAGTTTTTTAAAAAAACGGACTCTTTTTTAATTTTAATTTTGATTTTGTGTTCAACATCTTTTTATTTAGCAATTTTGACACATATTGAGCTTTTTTATATGGTCATTTGAATATTCATATTGCATCTGGGAGACATCCCAGAGAAATTTTGACATCTAGTGGTAATTACCAAATATAAGAGATTTTAATAATAATTCTTTTAATAAATTTCATGTTGATTTAATTTTACCAGTTAAAGTCATTTTATTTTTGTCACTGTTTCTTGACATAACTCTATCAAAAAATAAGTCACCTAACACTACACATACATTTACAATAAGTTTTTTATAGAAAATTAGCACTATTATCACCAAACTTGTTTTCAGAATTTTTTTTTTAAAAATTTAGAAGATTAGCGCACTCTTGGATTAGAAACACTATCACTTCAAATCACTAAGGCCTAGATTTAGAGTTCGGCGGTAGCCGTCAAAACCAGCGTTAGAGGCTCCTAACGCTGGTTTTGGGCGCCCGCTGGTATTTGGAGTCAGTGATTAAAGGGTCTAACGCTCACTTTTCAGCCGCGACTTTTCCATACCGCAGATCCCCCTACGCCATTTGCGTAGCCTATCTTTTCAATGGGATCTTTCTAACGCTGGTATTTAGAGTCGTTTCTGCAGTGAGCGTTAGAGCTCTAACGACAAGATTCCAGCCGCCTGAAAATAGCAGGAGTTAAGAGCTTTCTGGCTAACGCCGGTTTATAAAGCTCTTAACTACTGTACCCTAAAGTACACTAACACCCATAAACTACCTATGTACCCCTAAACCGAGGTCCCCCCACATCGCCGCCACTCGATTAAAATTTTTAACCCCTAATCTGCCGACCGCCACCTACGTTATACTTATGTACCCCTAATCTGCTGCCCCTAACACCGCCGACCCCTGTATTATATCTATTAACCCCTAACTTGCCCCCCACAACGTCGCCGCAAGCTACTTAAAATAATTAACCCCTAATCTTCCGACCGCAAATCGCCGCCACCTACGTTATCCCTATGTACCCCTAATCTGCTACCCCTAACATCGCCGACCCCTATGTTATATTTATTAACCCCTAATCTGCCCCCCACAACGTCGCCGACACCTACCTACACTTATTAACCCCTAATCTGCCGAGCGGACCTGAGCGCTACTATAATAAAGTTATTAACCCCTAATCCGCCTCACTAACCCTATCATAAATAGTATTAACCCCTAATCTGCCCTCCCTAACATCGCCGACACCTACCTTCAATTATTAACCCCTAATCTGCCGACCGGAGCTCACCGCTATTCTAATAAATGTATTAACCCCTAAAGCTAAGTCTAACCCTAACACTAACACCCCCCTAAGTTAAATATAATTTTTATCTAACGAAATAAATTAACTCTTATTAAATAAATAATTCCTATTTAAAGCTAAATACTTACCTGTAAAATACATCCTAATATAGCTACAATATAAATTATAATTATATTATAGCTATTTTAGGATTAATATTTATTTTACAGGCAACTTTGTAATTATTTTAACCAGGTACAATAGCTATTAAATAGTTAAGAACTATTTAATAGTTACCTAGTTAAAATAATTACAAATTTACCTGTAAAATAAATCCTAACCTAAGATATAATTAAACCTAACACTACCCTATCAATAAAATAATTAAATAAACTACCTACAATTACCTACAATTAACCTAACACTACACTATCAATAAATTAATTAAACACAATTGCTACAAATAAATAACATTAAATAAACTATCTAAAGTACAAAAAATAAAAAAGAACTAAGTTACAGAAAATAATAAAATATTTACAAACATAAGAAAAATATTACAACAATTTTAAACTAATTACACCTACTCTAAGCCCCCTAATAAAATAACAAAGCCCCCCAAAATAAAAAATTCCCTACCCTATTCTAAAATACAAATATTACAAGCTCTTTTACCTTACCAGCCCTGAACAGGGCCCTTTGCGGGGCATGCCCCAAGAATTTCAGCTCTTTTGCCTGTAAAAAAAAACATACTATACCCCCCCCCCAACATTACAACCCACCACCCACATACCCCTAATCTAACCCAAACCCCCCTTAAATAAACCTAACACTACCCCCCTGATGATCTTCCTACCTTGTCTTCACCATGCCAGGTTCACCGATCCGTCCTGGCTCCAAGATCTTCATCCAACCCAAGCGGGGGCTAGACATCCACTGAAGAAGTCCAGAAGAGGGTCCAAAGTCTTCCTCCTATCCGGCAAGAAGAGGACATCCGGACCGGCAAACATCTTCTCCAAGCGGCATCTTCTATCTTCTTCCATCCGATGACGACCGGCTCCATCTTGAAGACCTCCAGCGCGGATCCATCCTCTTCTTCCGACGACTAGACGACGAATGACGGTTCCTTTAAGGGACGTCATCCAAGATGGCGTCCCTCGAATTCCGATTGGCTGATAGGATTCTATCAGCCAATCGGAATTAAGGTAGGAATTTTCTGATTGGCTGATGGAATCAGCCAATCAGAATATAGTTCAATCCGATTGGCTGATCCAATCAGCCAATCAGATTGAGCTCGCATTCTATTGGCTGTTCCGATCAGCCAATAGAATGCGAGCTCAATCTGATTGGCTGATTGGATCAGCCAATCGGATTGAACTATATTCTGATTGGCTGATTCCATCAGCCAATCAGAAAATTCCTACCTTAATTCCGATTGGCTGATAGAATCCTATCAGCCAATCGGAATTCGAGGGACGCCATCTTGGATGACGTCCCTTAAAGGAACCGTCATTCGTCGTCTAGTCGTCGGAAGAAGAGGATGGATCCGCGCTGGAGGTCTTCAAGATGGAGCCGGTCGTCATCGGATGGAAGAAGATAGAAGATGCCGCTTGGAGAAGATGTTTGCCGGTCCGGATGTCCTCTTCTTGCCGGATAGGAGGAAGACTTTGGACCCTCTTCTGGACTTCTTCAGTGGATGTCTAGCCCCCGCTTGGCTTGGATGAAGATCTTGGAGCCAGGACGGATCGGTGAACCTGGCATGGTGAAGACAAGGTAGGAAGATCATCAGGGGGGTAGTGTTAGGTTTATTTAAGGGGGGTTTGGGTTAGATTAGGGGTATGTGGGTGGTGGGTTGTAATGTTGGGGGGGGGTATAGTATGTTTTTTTTTACAGGCAAAAGAGCTGAAATTCTTGGGGCATGCCCCGCAAAGGGCCCTGTTCAGGGCTGGTAAGGTAAAAGAGCTTGTAATATTTGTATTTTAGAATAGGGTAGGGAATTTTTTATTTTGGGGGGCTTTGTTATTTTATTAGGGGGCTTAGAGTAGGTGTAATTAGTTTAAAATTGTTGTAATATTTTTCTTATGTTTGTAAATATTTTATTATTTTCTGTAACTTAGTTCTTTTTTATTTTTTGTACTTTAGATAGTTTATTTAATGTTATTTATTTGTAGCAATTGTGTTTAATTAATTTATTGATAGTGTAGTGTTAGGTTAATTGTAGGTAGTTTATTTAATTATTTTATTGATAGGGTAGTGTTAGGTTTAATTATATCTTAGGTTAGGATTTATTTTACAGGTAAATTTGTAATTATTTTAACTAGGTAACTATTAAATAGTTCTTAACTATTTAATAGCTATTGTACCTGGTTAAAATAATTACAAAGTTGCCTGTAAAATAAATATTAATCCTAAAATAGCTATAATATAATTATAATTTATATTGTAGCTATATTAGGATGTATTTTACAGGTAAGTATTTAGCTTTAAATAGGAATTATTTATTTAATAAGAGTTAATTTATTTCGTTAGATAAAAATTATATTTAACTTAGGGGGGTGTTAGTGTTAGGGTTAGACTTAGCTTTAGGGGTTAATACATTTATTAGAATAGCGGTGAGCTCCGGTCGGCAGATTAGGGGTTAATAATTGAAGGTAGGTGTCGGCGATGTTAGGGAGGGCAGATTAGGGGTTAATACTATTTATGATAGGGTTAGTGAGGCGGATTAGGGGTTAATAACTTTATTATAGTAGCGCTCAGGTCCGCTCGGCAGATTAGGGGTTAATAAGTGTAGGTAGGTGTCGGCGACGTTGTGGGGGGCAGATTAGGGGTTAATAAATATAACATAGGGGTCGGCGATGTTAGGGCAGCAGATTAGGGGTACATAGGGATAACGTAGGTGGCGGCGGTTTACGGAGCGGCAGATTAGGGGTTAAAAGTGTAATGCAGGGGTCAGCGATAGCGGGGGCGGCAGATTAGGGGTTAATAAGTGTAAGGCTAGGGGTGTTTAGACTCGGGGTACATGTTAGGGTGTTAGGTGCAGACTTAGGAGGTGTTTCCCCATAGGAAACAATGGGGCTGCGTTAGGAGCTGAACGCTGCTTTTTTGCAGGTGTTAGGTTTTTTTTCAGCTCAAACAGCCCCATTGTTTCCTATGGGAGAATCGTGCACGAGCACGTTTTTGATGCCGGCCGCGTCCGTAAGCAACTCTGGTATCGAGAGTTGCATTTGCGGTAAAAATGCTCTACGCTCCTTTTTTGGAGCCTAACGCAGCATTTGTTTGAACTCTCGATACCAGAGTTAAATTTATGGTGCGGCCAGAAAAAAACCCGCGGAGCGTTAACAGCCCTTTTACCGCCGAACTCTAAATCTAGGCCTAAGTTTCTTTATAAGGCTAAATGCTGCTATAAACAATAAAATAAAATTATACACGTACTGTTAATATTATTATTTTTTCTACTCACACATTGAAAAGAAAAATCAGTATCACAAAAGGCACCACTTTTATATGGTTCAAATACCTTCTCCATACACAACTATATTTTTATTAATCTTTTCTCTACACCAGCAAACATTGGTTATATGGACCTATTAATATCTATATCATAAAGCAACAATTGGAAAATATTTAGTATTATTTAAAAATCCGAAAAAATTGAATCACATCCCTTAAGTGTACCACGCCCCTATACCTACACAAATTTCTTCAAAATCCATAATAATCTGCCACTAGCTTAAAGACAGACTCCACAGACATACTAGTGGGATTTGAAAATTACTACCAACCCCTGTACAAAACTCAGCCTACAGTGAAAGATGAGCAATTAGATTTCTGGAGGGAGATTCAAGTTCCTAAATTGAGTGATGACCAACGAAGATATTTAAATTTAAATGCCCCAATACGACCATCAGAAGTTTGCAAGGCTATCCAATCTGCTAGTCAGGCAAGCCTGCAGGACCTGATAAGATACCTATAGAATAATATAAGGCTCTTAAACTTGAAGTTTCCAGAGTGATGGCCAACTTATTTACTGAATATCTAACAGGAGTGACTATCCTTAGTGGCAACTTTGCAGAAGCCCATATTTGCGTCCTCCCCAAACCAGACTGACCTTACTCTTCCCTCATCTTATAGGCCCATCTCGCTTCTGAATAGCGATTATAAGATATTAATTATATATAATTAACAATGACCAAACCGGTTTTATAAAGTCTTGTTCTGTCAAAAACATCCAGAAGACTTTAGCCACAATATATTTCTGGCATAATAGACAAGGGAATCTATCACTGAAATTACAGAATGCCTGTCTCTTAGTTGTTGACGCGGAGAAGGCGTTTAAATTAATAGAATGGGAGCATCTATACCCTTCCCTAGAAAACTTTGGGGTTAGGGGTAATTTTTTTTACAAGCAATCTGTAGTCTATACAGATGGCCTCCAGCATCTTTGATTATAAATAGGAGGGTTTATCCTTCTTTCACCGTAGAAAGGGGCACTAGAAAAGACTGCCCGTTGTCATACCTCTTATTCAATATTGGCATAGAACCCCTAGCTTCCTGATAGGAGAACCTACGCTCCATTTGTCATTGTATGCTGATGATCTCCTTCTTTACTTCTCTGATCCAGAGGTCGAGATTCCCTGTCTTTTAGACATTTTCCTTAAATTCTGATCTTTCTCGAGTAATAAAATAAATGAAGATAAGTCAGAGTTGGTCAGTCTTTGGAACATTGTAACCTTAGAATCACGGATGGGTTCTTTAAATATCTGGGAATTAATTTGCACACCAACCCAAATCTTATATATAATTTAAAATTCACACATAGTATAAAAAAAATAACAAACTTATTAAACAACTAGGATAGACTTCTAATTTTCCTTTAAGAAACGATAAATTTAATCAAAATGATGGCCCTAACTAAGATTTTTTACCAACTGCAAATGTTACCTCTCCCATTTTCCCATCATGATAAACCAACTCTTACTCATATTTCAAAATTCATCTGGAAGGGAAAAAACAAACAAAAATGATGCTAACCTGATAATTTTCTTTTCTTCTGACAGAAGGAGTCCACAGCTGCTTTCATTACTTTTGGGAAATTCAGAACCTGGCCAACAGGAGGAGGCAAAGACACCCCAGCCAAAGGCTTCAAATACCTCCCCCACTTCCCTCATCCCCCAGTCATTCTGCCAAGGGAACATGGAACAGTAGGAGAAATATCAGGGTGATTTTTTTTAAAAAAAGGTGCCAGAAGAACAAAAATATACTGCCTCCGAAATAGATAAAGCGCAGGCGAGAGCTGTGGACTCTTCCTATCAGAAGAAAAGAAAATTATCAGGTAAGCATAATTTATGTTTTTCTTCTTAAACAGGAAGAGTCCACAGCTGCATTCATTACTTTTGGGAAAACAATACCCAAGCTACACAGTGAATGCAAACAAAGGGTGGGTACAAAAGAGGTGGCTCCTTCAAAAGGCCCCACAGCCTGAAATTACTCGACACCCAACAAAAAATTATAACGACAAGGGAAAAACCGGAGCACGGGTAACCACTCATCAGTTACACAACCTGCAAAGCCGTGCTAGAGACCACTCAGACCCAGAGTCTGCTGAACATAAGGCCTTAGAGTAGTCAGCCCTGTGGCACTCAACTCCCACAATTCCAAAACCTCTATCAACCCCCAAGAGGGAGAGTAGAGGAACCCAGGAGATCCAAAGGACCATCCAAAATGGACTTAAATAAAAATCTGGTCAAAATCTCTATCTACCCCCGAGAGGGAGGATAGAGGCCCCATGAGATATCCAAAAGACCAAATCAACATAGAGTAACAAGAGGTTGCTGCAGGACCACTGTCCAGGGAAACAAACTACCTAGGAGGACAAGGACCAGAAGATAAGTCCATAGTCAGGAGAAAATGTCACTAAGATGACCGGAAGTCACCCTCAATCCCTGATACAGCACCATACCAACTATGGTGTTCCAGAAACCCGCGAGTCCCCCCTTGTAACCTAGACAATACAAAACCGGTCAGGTTAAGCATAGATGAGCAGAGACAGGAAAAACTGTCCCAGCAGATGAAAAAGAGCTCTCCAAGAGGGCACAGAGCCACCTGTGAGCAAAACCCGCAATGACCCGTCCACAGGCAACAAAGCCATCTGAAGCCATCGTGGGACTCCTCATCCCACTGAAAACTGCTTAAAAATCTCGACAACAGCTCCCAACCAGAAAATTCCATAATCCAAGTAGTGATCTATCCCGGCAACAGCCGCCACCGGTAGAGAGATGGGCACTAAGAGTCCCCCCAACAAAGGGGAGGACAGATTCATAAAAGTAAATGGTCCATGCTGCAAAAGCAGACTGATCCCAAAACCTCCTTCCAGGATAACAGTCCCATCCCCAAGGCTAGTAAAAGATCTTTTGCAGATATGCGTCTCAGACCATTGGAAGAAAAAAGGATGGATCTATGAGGCATCAAAGCCCCAGAGTAGAACTTTGACCGCTACTAAAAAAATAGCATGCAACCCTGAACCATGACAGGAACCTCATGCTCGGGTCCAAGAAACCCTACAATGCAGCCTTCCAAAAGAAGGAACACTCCTCAAAGGGAAGAAGGCACTCTGCCCCACAGCATTCCGATGCCAGAAATAAATTCCATGATACTGAGAATGCAAGAGAGGGAAAAAACCCTACAAGGCGATAAAAAAACAAGGATTTTTTTGTGTATTGTTTCACAAAAAAAAACTGTTCTGAAAATTATGCGCTGGCTTAAGATCAAGCTTCACATAAAAAAACAGGCAATCCCAAGCCTGGAAAGTTATGGATACAGAAAAAAGTGTTATATGTGAGCGCTTGTGTAAAAAACACTGGCTTAAGATCTTATTGTGTGGCAGTATTTTCAAAATGTATCATAAATTAAAAAATATATATTCCATATAATAAATGGTAAAATAATTCACCAATACAAACTGCTTAAAACAAACAATTGATTTATTTAATATCATAAAACGTGAGAGTTACTATAAATAAAAATAAAAAGTGTTTACTATGTATAATTCTACTTATATAGGCTTCTAAATATATTGGTACCAATATTTACAATATTTGATATTAAAAGTAACTAACAATATAATCTGAACCTGTTAGTCCTAAATGCATATTAGATCTCTAAAAGATGTTTAAAAATAATATATTTCTTAAAAAATTGGAGTAATTTATGACACAAAGCAACAAATGTTATATAACAGATATGTGGCATAAAAATGTGGTTAGAACACAATGTTGCTAAACAATGTTTAAATCCAGTGACTATATTGTATAATTATACCCACGTTGATCTGTATAAAGTTCTAATAGGAGTAAAAGCAATCAAACTTTTGTCAGTCCTTATTAGTCTCTTAGCAGGTTTTTGTTGTTGTAAAACGGTAACTCTCTAATTTGCAATGTATGTTTTAGTCATCACAAATATACCTATGTCCTTAGACTGCAGTTTATAAGTTCCGTTAAGGTACCTTAATTATGATTTGATGCTGTATTATCCTGATGCTGTGTAGCTTTATTTGAAAGCTATTGAAGATGGTTTTTCTTATGCAGCAATCTTGTATGCTGCTTTGGCGCCAAGACAATCCGTGCTTCTTTCCAAGCACGCCCACAAATGCGGGGATGGCGTTCAACCTTCCGGTGTTTCCTATGTGAATCGTCACAGTAGTTCATGTGTGAGTAATCCGTTAGCGGCAACACGTTTCAGCTCCAAGAGAGCCTTTGTCAAGCCATAACGGATCTACTTCTTGATCATCCTTAAATACCCTCCTCGTATTGTATAATTGCAATTAATGATGGAATATAAATTATTGTCATAAATTACTCCAATTTTTAAAGAAATATATTATTTTTAAACATCTTTTAGAGATCTAATATGCATTTAGGACTAACAGGTTCAGATTATAGTGTTAGTTACTTTTAATATCAAATATTGTAAATATTGGTACCAATATATTTAGCAGCCTATATAAGTAGAATAATACATAGTAAAGACTTTTTATTTTTATTTATAGTAACTCTCACGTTTTATGATATTAAATAAATCAACTGTTTGTTTTAAGAAGTTTGTATTGGTGAATTATTTTACCATTTATTATATGGAATATATATTTTGTAACTTATGATAAATTTTGAAAATACTGCCACACAATAAGATCTTAAGCCAGTGTTTTGTACACAAGCGCTCACATATAACACTTTTTTCTGTATCTATAAAAACAAGGACCCACAGCCCCTTTACAGATACTTAGGTACCTCCAAACCAAGAAGAACACGTAAAAATCCCTTCTCCACCCTAGGTGAGAATAATTTAATCAACAGAAAAAACCCTACTAGAGGCCAATCCCTCGGCCAATATAGTCAACCCAGTTGATATTAATCTCTCATAAGAGTCAGAAAACCACTGCCCCCTCCAAAGGGACACGCTGGAGAACCAAACCCTAAGGTTAAGCAGAACTGTTCATACCCTTTCCAGGCAAGAGACATGGTCCTTAGCCGGAGTCCTCGAAAAACTGAAGATCTGAAGCCCCTAAGGAACTCATAAGCTGCCTCCTATGGTTAGGAGCGCACCCAGATAGAGCCTTCTGCCATCTAAAATCCTTAGATGTAAAGTACCTAGCAACATCCACAAACCCAAGAGTCTGAAAAGAACTCCCGACCGGTTTAGGAAAGGGCCACCAGCACCCTTGGATCACAAGGTAATCCATGTAGACAGGCCTTGAAATGGAATAACAATGGGAGCCTCGCAGCTCCTGGTAGAACGGCAGGGAGACCCCTGCACTCCACACACAAGAGCAAATGAAACACTGAGGAAAAGGACATGTCCACTCTTCCATAACAAATGACCCAACCCAAGATGGGAGGGAAGGGAACAATACCACCGCAAAAGGAATGCGACTAGGCTACAAGAGTCGTCATCCGGGGATACCGCAAGTGAAGACGCAAATTGTCCACTATTCAGATACTAAAGCTCCGGAAATCAATCACCTCTCCAGACTTCCAAAGTAATGGAAACCCACAGTTCCGAGTCCCCAGGGACCCTAGAAACCGTGATGACAGCTGAAAAAGTCGGTCATGCATCTGAAGCAATATCGCCAGAAAAAACAACTTATATCGAAGCACACAACCCTCCTACCAGAAGCGTTGGATGTATGCCCCAGGCCCCAAACTTTGTGGTAGGATCCGAGTCCAGAGTCCCTAACACTAGGCCTTAAGAGACACATTCTTTTTTTATTTTTTTAAAGTTGACCGGCTAATCAGCACCACTAGGGTGACATGAACCAAAGAAACAGTAGACAGCGCTCGACAAGTACCTGGCTGGTACAAGAGCACTCCAGAATATGTCTAAGGTCCAAAGAAAATCTACCCGAAGGATCGATAATATGAACTAGAAAACATAACCTCAGACTTAACCAAAGTGCGCAACGTCTGAAAAAGTGCCCATGCAACCACAAAATCGCAAGTATCGCTTCCAGAGAAAGAACATTCTCAAAACAAAAGTTATATCAGCCGTGAGCTTTATTTAAGAAAAATCAAATACATCCTATCCGAATCTAAAATAAAAGTAAGGCAGCACCCGCGGGTGAATGCCCAAGGGCAAAAAAGGGTATGCCCAACCGGTCCAGCTGATCAGAAGGCCCCCTTCACCCAAACTCAGAACTGGAACCGATACATAAAATAAAGAAAAACTGAGACGACAAGGAGATTAGCTTCATCCCCAAATGTCTATCCAGGTTGCCATCCGGCATCTAAGGCCTCAAATCCCTCGGCCGATTAGGACTGGGATCTTCTAGCAACGCAAAAACATGTCTGAGTAGGACACAAAGACATGCCAACCTATAACGGAAGGCAAAATTATCCCTTGCCGGGTCGTCAAAAGACTCTGGCCCCAAGGTTTGGGCCCCTGAAGCCTCACAAGCCCCGGCTTCCCCAGGAGGCCAAACTGAATTAGGCAATCCCCCGCCCAGAGGGCCCTGGTTGACAGAACACGGAGAGTATCTTAAAAATACTTCACTTGGGAGATACAAATGAGCCAAGGCTGCAGATATGGCCATGCGGAACCATGCGGTAACCTCTGGAGGAAACAGGCCACATTTCCATAGAAGGAGTAAAAACCAAAGGGACACCTGCTTGCGTAGCAAAGGAAGTTTCTGGGACATGCGCCTGGCAGGACCTAGCATCCTCGGGGGCGGATGGCTCAATGCACTCTGAGGACCCTGAATCGGGAGAAGAGAGTACTCTGGAACGGCAATCGGAACATAACTGATGGGCATGGATAACCCAGGCCATTTCATATTTATCACAAGATTCATTCTCGGCATCGGAGACATCCGTGTCCAAAAAGTCAGAATCCTCCATCATGGGTTACAAAAATGACAAACACAAACTGGCACCCTCTTTACACCTCCAATGGCTGGGGCACTCACCACCTCCTGTGAACCAGACAACCCACGAGCAGACTCTCTCTGTTGCCACACGGTCAGTATACGGAAGTTAAAAACAACGTAACCACACCCGGTCACGACCGTGCCAGTCATAAAATTGCGCGCAAATCTAAAGATTGCGCCAAATGACGATTAGGCTGTTAATGTTCCAAAAAGACATGAGCCTAAAGTATTACTACACATCAGCAGATAGAAACACATAACACACATTATTAAAGTCCCCCCTATTCAATAACCCCCTTAGGGGATATTAACCCATGATTCCTTATTTTAAGATAAAAGGAGTCCCACTGGAAATATACCTTAACGTTAACATCACATTCACATAATGAAGTAAAATTAAACGATCTTACCAGAATCTACGCTGTGGAACAGGAACACAGCCCTTCAAGTGTGACAGATAGTAGCCTCGCTTCTGACATGGACTTGAGTGAACAAAGGCAGGTAGCGAAACTCAACGCTGATTGTAAAGGAGCTGTTAATATGAGTCAGGATGGTTTAGCAGAAAAACTCTCCCTGAATCTCCGGACTCATAACCTTTACCCATGCTCTCACTGAGAGGCTGACTCAGTCCCATTTCGAAGAGTACTACCATCCATAAGAGACTTAACTCAAACTTTCTGACACTTCTCTGCCAACCTCCTGTGAGGAAAGGTAAAAAATGACTGGGGGATGAGGGAAGTGGGGGAGGAATTTGAAGCCTTTGGCTGGGGTGTCTTTGCCTTCTCCTGGTGTATCCAATCCAGCCCTTAACCAGAACTGCTACATAGTTGATCAGAGATGTGACATAAGGTAAAGTCACGTGATCACCACAGAGGAGCCATACAACACGCTAAACACACGCTTGAAAAACTGCGGTAAGAAACAAGAGCTAGGAGCATAGCTCATGCAGGTAAACTAAAACTGCTAATACTATGGCCTCTATTTATCAAGCTGTCTACTTACCTACATTCGACGGCCCCAATATGCTTGCCTAAGATCCCATAACATCGCCACCGCGGACCTGAATACGTTCGCCAAAATTATCAAGAAAGCTGTCAAAAAGCTGCGCACCAAATACGGAGCGATGAGCAGCGGACTGTTAACTAACAGTCATCGATCTCGCTGCTCTTCGGCTTTTTAACAGCTTACTTGCTACCCTGTCACTAAGCACCCACACTATACTATACTGTTTCCCCCCTATACCGCCGCTCCCGGAGCCCCCCGCAACTATAATAAATATATTAACCCCTAAACCGCCACTCCCGGAACCCGCCGCAACTCTAATAAAGTTATTAACCCCTAAACCGCCGCACCCGGACCCCGCCGCCACCTACATTATACATATTAACCCCTGATTTGCCCCCTACACCACCGCAAACTACATAAAGTTATTAACCCCTATCCTGCTGATCCCGGACCCAGCCGCAACAAAATAAAATGTTTAACCCCTAAACTGCCGCTCCCGGAGCCCACCGCCACCTACGTTACATTTATTAACCCCTAATCTGCCCCCCCTACACCGCCACCACCTACATTATATCTATGAACCCCTAAACCTAAGTCTAACCCTAACCTTAAATATTATTTAAATTAATCTAAATAAATATTCATATATTTAACTAAATTATTCCTATTTAAAACTAAATACTTACCTATAAAATAAACCCTAAGATAGCTACAATATAACTAATAATTACATTGTAGCTATTTTAGGGTTTATTTTTATTTTACAGGCAACTTTGTATTTATTTTAACTAGGTACAATAGTTATTAAATAGTTATTAACTATTTAATAACTACATAGCTAAAATAAAGACATATTTACCTGTTAAATAAATCCTAGCCTAAGTTACAATTACACCTAACACTATACTACAATTAAATAAATAAAATGAATTAAATACAATTACCTACAATAAAATAAAATTAACTAAAATTAACTAAAGTACAAAAACAAACAAACACTAAATTACAGAAAATAAAAAAAAATTACAAGAATTTTAAACTAATTACACCTAATCTAAGCCCCCTAATAAAATAAAAAATCCCCCCAAAATAATAAAATTCCCTACCCTATACTAAATTACAGATAGCCCTTAAAAGGGCTTTTTTGCGGGGCATTGCCCCAAAGTAATCAGCTCTTTTACCTGTAAAAAAAGAAATACAACCCCCCAACATTAAAACCCACCACCCACACACCCAACCCTACTCTAAAACCCACCCAAAACCCCCTTAAAAAAACTAAAACTAACCCTCTGAAGATCACCCTACCTTGAGCCGTCTTCACCCAGCCGGGCCTAAGTCCTCAACGAATCTAGGGGAAGTGGTCCTCCAGATGGGCAGAAGTCTTCATCCAGGCGGCATCTTCTATCTTCTTCCATCTAATGAGGAGCAGCTCCATCTTGAAGACATCCCGACGCGGAGCATCCATCGATCCCGACGACTAAAATGAAGAATGACGGTTCCTTTAAATGACGTCATCCAAGATGGCGTCCCTTGAATTCCAATTGGCTGATAGAATTCTATCAGCCAATCGGAATTAAGGTAGGAAAAATCCGATTGGCTGATGCAATCAGCCAATCGGATTGAAGTTCAATCTGATTGGATGATAGAATTCTATGATGACGTCATTTAAAGGAACTGTCATTCGTCGCCGGGAACGATGGATGCTCCGCGTCTGCCCATCTGAAGGACCTCTTCTGGCGGATTGGATGAAAACTTCTGCCCATCAGGAGGACCACTTCGCCCGGATTCGTTGAGGACTTAGGCCCGGCTGGGTGAAGACGGCTCAAGTTAGGATGATCTTCAGGGGGTTAGTGTTAGGTTTTTTTAAGGGGGGTTTGGGTGGGTTTTAGAGTAGGGTTGGGTGTGTGGGTGGTGGGTTTTAATGTTGAGGGGTGTATTTCTTTTTTTACAGGTAAAAAAGCTGATTACTTTGGGGCAATGCCCCGCAAAAAGCCCTTTCAAGGGCTATTTGTAATTTAGTATAGGGTAGGGAATTTTATTATTTTGTTTTTTTTTTATTTTATTAGGGGGCTTAGATTAGGTGTAATTAGTTTCAAAAAATTTATTTTCTGTAATTTAGTGTATTTTTTTGTATTTTAGTTAATTTTAGTTAATTTTATTTAATTGTAGGTAATTGTATTTCATTAATTTTATTTATTTAATTGTAGTATAGTGTTAGGTGTAATTGTAACTTAGGTTAGGATTTATTTTACAGGTAAATGTGTATTTAGTTTAGCTAGGTAGTTATTAAATAGTTAATAACTATTTAATAACTATTGTACCTAGTTAAAATAAATATAAAGTTGCCTGTAAAATAAAAATAAACCCTACAAAAATCTACTATTATTAATTATATTGTAGCTATCTTAGGGTTTATTTTATAGGTAACTATTTAGTTTTAAATAGGAAAAATTTAGTTAATAATAGTCATTTTATTTAGATTATTTTAAATAATATTTAAGTTAGGGGGGTGTTAGGGTTAGACTTAGGTTTAGGGGTTAATAACTTTAATATAGTGGCGGCAGTGTAGGGGGGCAGGATAGGGGTTAATAAGTATAAAGTAGGTGGCGGCAGATTAGGGGTGTTTAGACTCAGGGTACATGTTAGGGTGTTAGGTGCAGACACTTACCATAGGAATCAATGGGATATCGTGCAGCAGCTGCTTTCAGACTTCCATTGATTCTTATGGGATCCGCCGCCTCCAGGGCAGCGGATTGAAAAACATGTACCCTGGGCCCGAATAGTGCAGAGCGTACCTGGTTGTTCTTTGATAACTAGCAAAGTAGTCAGATTGTGCCGAACTTGCGTTCAGAACATCTGTAGTGACGTAAGCATCGATCTGTGTCGGACTGAGTCCGGCGGATCGTATGTTATGTCACTATATTCTACTTTTGCTGGTCTGTAGGGCTTGATAACTATGGCGAATCAGCCTCGCCACAAATACGCTGCGGAATTCCAGCGTATTTGCAGTTGACGGCTTCATAAATAGAGGCCGAAATGTCACTTACCTGTGGAACAGTTCACTTACGATCTTGAGAATAATATGTTTGAAATAGTAATGTATGCTACCACATTCTGAAGTGGGAAACTTGCTATAAGAGACTTGCAATAAGAGACATTGCTTTTACTTGGCTCTTCAAAGTTGTGCCATAAGTTTGTTTATGTCCTGCAATACAAACTTCTAACAGTACGTCTTAAAGATATACTTAATCAGAAGTGGATGAGTTCTCAAATGGCTCAATGATATATAATTTTTCCTATGGTGGTATTTCCTATGGTGGTATTTTTCCTATGCCTCTATTTGTGGCACCCTCCACAAATAGAGGCATATTTAAACTACCCAATGTGCTATAGCTATATCACAAGCATTTTAGCCTGTAAGGCAACGTCCATTCTGCACTCAAAAGAATGACGCTTATTATGGGATTTTCCATAGCACCGTATTACAGGTTGTGCAGTCCTGCTAAAATGCTTAAGTTACAGCCTATACCGACACGATCCATACCGCCACCTGAGAGCAGTTATGGATTTTGTGCGACAAAAATGTTTCACAAAACTCATAACTAAAATGGTACAAAGTACACACATAAACTACCTATTAACCCCTAAACTGCCGCCCTACCACATCGCAAAAACTATATTAAACATATTAACCCTTAATCTGTCACCCACCCACATTGTGACTATTAAAAAAAATAATAATAATATTAAATAAACCTATCCCTGACACTAATAAAAATTATTTACTCCTAAACCACCGCCCCTCGACATTGCGGACACCTAAATAAACCTATTAACCTCTAAACCGCTGGCCACCAATACCAACACTATAATAATGTATTAACCTCGAAACCTCCACCCCCCACATCGCAACTACTAAACTAAACCTATTAACCCCTAAAATGCCACCCCCACATTGCAAAACACTAAATTAAAATATTAACCCCAAAACCAAACACCCCCTAACTTTAAATTAAATATTTAAGCCTTTGGCTGGGGTGTCTTTGCCTCCTCCTGGTGGTCAGGTGTTGTATTTCCCAACAGTAAGGAATGAACTTGTGGAGTCTGCCTGCCTTATGGAAAGAAACACTAGCGGCTAGATTACGAGTTGTGCGTTAGGCTGAAAAAGCAGCGTTAACAGGTCCTAACGCTGCTTTTTCACTACCGCTGCTATTACGAGTCTTGCAGGTTTAGGGGCACCGCACACTTCTTTGGCCTTACCGCAAAACGACTTACGTAAATTTTGTAAAGTCTTTTTTCTATGGGACTTCCATAGCTCTGATATTACGAGTCTGTCCTGGGAGGCCAAAAAGTGAGGGGTACACCCTCTACCTCCAAGATCCCTAACACATTTTAAAGTCAGTAGTTAAGAGTTTTATGGTACAACGCCGTAGCACAGAACTCATAACTAAAGTGCTAAAAAGTACACTAACACCCATAAACTACCTATTAACCTCTAAACCAAGGTCCTACCGCATCGCAAACACTATCACAAAAATGTTAACCCCTAATCTGTCGCTCCGGACATCGCCGCCACTAGAATAAACATATTAACCCCTAAACCACCGCACTCCCGCCTCGCAAACACTATTTAAATATTATTAACCCCTAATCTGTCGTCCCAAACATCGCCGTCACCTACCTACATTTATTAACTCCTAATCTGCCGCCCCCAACGTCACCGCCACTGTACTAAATGTATTAACCCCTAAACCTAAGTCTAACCCTAACACCCCCTAGCTTAAATATAATTACAAAAAATCTAAATAAATATTAATATAATTACCTAAATAATTCCTATTTAAAAGTAAATACTTACCTGTAAAATAAACCCTAAGCTAGCTACAATATAACTAATAGTTACATTGTAGCTATCTTAGGGTTTATTTTTATTTTACAGCCAAGTTTCTATTAATTTTAACTAGGTAGAATAGTTACTAAATAGTTATTAACTATTTACTAACTACCTAGCTAAAATAAATACAAATTTACCTGTAAAATAAAACCTAACCTAAGTTACAATAACACCTAACACTACAATTAAATAAATTAACTAAATTAAATACAATTAAATAAATTAAATTAGCTAAATTACAACCCCCCCCACTAAATTACAGAAAATAAAAAACAAATTACAGATCTTTAAACTAATTACACCTAATCTAATAGCCCTATCAAAATAAAGAAAAGCCCCCAAAATAAAAAAAAACCCCTAGCCTAAACTATCAATAGCCATTAAAAGGGCCTTTTGTGTGGCATTGCCCCAAAGTAATCAGTTCTTTTACCTGTAAAAAAAAATACAAACAACCCCCCAACAGTAAAACCCACCACCCACACAACCAACCCCCCAAATAAAATACTAACTAAAAAAACCTAAGTTCCCCATTGCCCTGAAAAGAGCATTTGGATGGGCATTGCCCTTAAAAGGGCATTTAGCTTTATTGCAGCCCAAATCCGTAACCTACAAAATAAACCCACCCAATACACCCTTAAAAAAACCTAACACTTACCCCCTGAAGATCGACTTACAGTTCTGAAGACCGGACATCCATCCTCAAGGAAGCGGCAGAAGTCTTCATCCAACCGGGCCGAAGTCCTCAACGAACCCGGGAGAAGTCTTCATCCAAGCCGGGCAAAGTGGTCCTCCAGACTTCATCCAGACGGCATCTTCTATCTTCATCCATCCGATGTGGAGCTGGTCCATCTTCAAGACAGCCAATCGAAATCTAAGGGATGCCATCTTGGATTACGTCATTTAAAGGAACCGTCATTCAGTAAGAAGACTCCGGATGAAGAGGATGCTCCGCGTCTGATGTCTTGAAGATGGACCCGCTCCACCTCGGATGGATGAAGGTAGAAGATGCCGTCTGGATGAAGACTTCTGCCTGTCTGGAGGACCACTTCGCCCGGCTTGGATGAAGTCTTCTCCCGGCTTCGTTTAGAACTTAGGCCCGGTTGGATGAAGACTTCTGCCGCTTCCTTGAGGATGGATGTCCGGTCTTCAGAACTGCAAGTCGATCTTCAGGGGGTTAGTGTTAGTTTTTTTTAAGGGTGTATTGGGTGGGTTTATTTTTTAGGTTAGGGATTTGGGCTGCAATGGGGCTGCGTTACCTTTTTTTATGCTGCTTTTTTGCAGGCGTTAGACTTTTTCTTAGCCGGCTCTCCCCGTTGATTCCTATGGGGAAATTGTGCAAGAGCATGTACGACCAGCTCACCGCTGACTTAAGCAGCGCTGGTATTGGAGTGCAGTAAGGAGCACAATTTTGCTCTACGCTCACTTCTTGCCTTTTAACGTCGGGTTTGTAGAAACTTGTAATACCAGCGCTGCAGGTAAGTGAGCGGCGAGAGAAAACTGCTCGTTAGCACCGCACAGCTCATAACGCAAAACTCATAATCTGGCCATAGATCTCTTGAAGGACAAAGGGAATCAGTCCAGATATCCAAAATATTTTCTAGATGGATCCCAAAATATAGAAATGTTTACATAAGTTAATACAAAATGTAATAAATCTGTACATTCCATAAGTATCAGATGTAGTATACATGTACCTATTTAAGTATTTTCACATTTTTAGACTGTCATGCGGCCTTACTGCTAGATGAGCAGCACATATAGACTAACAGGTACAGATTAGATACCTGTAAATCCATGTCCAGAAAAAGCATAGACTGTGTATACTCACAAAGTAATAAACAAGGTGCATAGTCATTGAAAATATTCATAATTAATGATCAGTGTCTGAATATATACATGCATGTAAAAATTACCCATACAATGGCATAAAAGAGATACAAATAGATCTTATCTCTAAGGGATCTCTACTGATAGTGAAACTATTCATGACCAATGTTTAGTATCTGCATGAAAAAGGAAATTTATGCTTACCTGATAAATTTAATTTTTTTACAAGATATGACGAGTCCACGGATTTCATCCTTACTTATGGGATATTCACCTCCTGGTCAGCAGGAGGCAGCAAAGAGCACCACAGCAGAGCTGTATATATAGCTCCTCCCTTCCCTCCCACTCCAGTCATTCGACCAAAGTTAGGAAGAGAAATTAAAAGCCAAGGTGCAGAGGTGACTGAAGTTTAACAAAAATAAAAACCAGTCTTAGAAATCGACAGGGTGGGCCATGGTCTTGTCGCATCGTAAAATGAATAAATGTATCAGGTAAGCATAAATTTCCTTTTCTTTTACAAGATACGACGAGTCCACAGATTTCATCCTTACTTATGGGATACAATACCAAAGCTATAGGACACGGATGAAAGGGAGGGACATGACAGGAACCTAAACGGAAGGCACCACTGCTTGAAGAACCTTTCTCCCAAAAACAGCCTCAGACGAGGCAAAAGTATAAAATTTGTAAAAATTTGTAAAAAGTATGAAAAGACAACCAAGTTGCAGCCTTGCAAATCTGTTAAACAGAAGCATCAATCTTAAATGCCCATGAGGAAGCCACAGCCCTAGTGGAATGAGCTGTAATTCATTCAGGAGGCCGTTGTCCAGCAGTCTCATAAGCAAAACGGATGATACTCCTCAACCAAAAAGAAAGGGAGGCAGCCAAAGCTTTCTGACCCCTATGTTTCCCAGAAAAGACAACAAACAGTCAAGATGATTGACAAAATTCCTTAGTCGTCTGCAAGTAAAACTTCAGGGCACGGACTACGTCCAAATTATGTAACAGGCGCTCCTTCCTTGAAGAAGGATTAGGACACAATGAAGGAACAACAATTTCCTGATTAATACTTTTGTTGGACACAACCTTAGGAAGAAAACCAGGTTTGGTACGCAACACTACCTTATCGGCATACAAAATAAAATAAGGAGAATCATATTGTAATGCTGAAAGCTCAGAAACTCTGCGAGCAGAAGAAATAGCAACCAAAAATAACACTTTCCAAGATAACAACTTAATATCTATGGAATGCATAGGTTCAAACGGAACCCCTTGAAGAACATTAAGAACTAAATTCAAACTCCCAGGAGGAGCAATTGGTCTAAATACAGGCCTGATTCTAGTCAGAGCCTGACAAAAAGATTGAACATCCGGAACATCTGCCAGACGTTTGTGTAGTAAAATAGACAAAGCAGAAATCTGTTCCTTTAAGGAACTTGTTGATAACCCTTTCTCCAATCCTTCTTGGAGAAAGGATAAAATCCTAGGAATCCTAATCTTACTCCATGAGTATCCCTGGGATTCGCACCAACAAAGATATTTACGGTATATCTTATGGTAAATCTTTCTAGTAACAGGCTTACATGCCTGAATCAAAGTATCAATGACCGAATCAGAGAACCCCCGCTTAGATAAAACTAAGCATTCAATCTCCACGCAGACAGCTGCAGAGAAGCTAAAAGTGGATGAAGGAATGGACCCCGAATGAAAAGGTACCCCCTCAACGGCAGTCTCCAAATTGGTGAAGATGCCATCTCTATTAGTTCCACATACCAAAGTCTTCGAGGCCATGCCGGTGCCATGAGTATCACCGACGCCCTCTCCTGTTTGAGTCGGGCAAACACCCGAGGAAGAAATGCAAATGTAGGAAACAGGTATGCTAGATTGAAGATCCAAGGAACCACCAGAGCATCAATTTACTCCGCCAGGGGTCCCTGGATCTCGCAGGATTGGCAGTCCCTTGAGATGCCAACAGAACCAACTCTGGCTGTCCCCACTTGAGAATCAGCTAGGAAAACACCTCCGGATGGAGTACCTACTCCTATGGATGGGATGTCTGTCTGCTCAAGAATCCGCCTCCCATTCTGTACACCCAGGACGTGGATTGCTGACAGACAACAAAAATGGGTCTCTGCCCATTGCCACAGAAGTTATATAGTCCAACTGGAACTTGATAAACATGGCTGCGGCTAATCAAGGCCAGGGCAGAAGCATATAAAGAATCGCTACCAGTTCTAGAAAGATTATCGGAAGAACTGACTCTGACAGAGTCCAAAGACCCTGAGCCGTCAGGGAGTTCCAGACAACTCCCCACCCCAGAAGGCTGGCGTCCATTGTCACCAATTCCCAAGCTGGCCTGCGAAAGCAGGTTCCCCCGGGATAGAGGATCCAGAGATAACCACTACTAAAGGGAATCCCTTGCCTCCTGATCTAGAATTATCAGATGAGACAGGTCTGTACAATCCCCATTCCAATGCCTGACCATGCTTAACCGCAGAGGTCTGAGATAGAACCAAACAAAAGGGATGACACCCAGTGACACCACTATCAGTCCAATACCTCCATACATTGAGTCACCGAAGGCTGGAGAGCAGACTGAAGGGGACAATAGGTATGAAACAACACAGTTTACCTGACCTCTATCAGAAAAACTGTTATCGACAGGGAATCTAATATGATCCCTAGAAGGCTTACCCTTGTATTTGGAAACAAGGAACATTATACCCTATTTATCTTCCACCCATAAGTACACAGGAAGGAGAACACTAAGTTGAGCCAAAAACAAACAGCCTCAGAATCTAGCGAGGTGAAATAATGGAGCTTGAATTAGAATATCGACCAGATACGACGCCATGCCAAAGTCCTGCAGTCGAAGAACCGCCAGAAAAGATGGCCGCGAGGTAACGCCACACACTGAAAATGTTTACAAAAAATGCAAACCTTGGAATTGGAAATGTCCCCAATGACGGGAACATGTAGGCATGTAACCTTTAGGTCCACTGTGGTCATGACCAGTCCCTCTTGAATCAGTGGAAGCATGGAACATTCAAAGTCTATCATAAGATACAGAACTCCTAGAAATTTGTGAAAATCTCTGAGGTCTAAAATTGGTCTGAAGGTTCCCCTTCTCTTTGGGAACCACAAACAGACTTGGGCTGTAGATAATCTGAAAGGCACGAACCTGCCGATAAAAGAAAACTTGTGAGTTCCAATTTATACCCCGGAGACACTCTGTCTTAAGCTCAGGGATCCTGAACATCCTGCACCCAAATCTGAACAAAAAGGGATAGTCTGCCCCCTACCAGATCCGGCCTTGGATCGGAGGCATTACTTCACGCTAACTCAGTACCAATTTCAGACTTCTCGGTTTGCCTGGGCTTCCAAGAAGGGGTGGGCCTCCATGCAGACTTAGGAAGTTTTGATTGTCTTATCCTGCGTGATAAAAGGTATTGAACCCGGTACCCTCTTCATATGCAGTGTTAATGCCCACTATGGGCAATATAAATGATCTCCTTCAGAGCAGGACTGAACAAGGTCTTACCCTTACGCTGTCAATATTAATAAAATGGCCAATCAGCACCTGGATGCGATCAACAACCCTTGAGCTGCAAACCACACAACCACTGACATCGAACCTGCAACCCTTGGATTGCTACAAAGTTAAGTCCTGGTGTCTTAGCATGTGTCGAGCCACCTGACCGGCTCAATTCATGTATGTGTTTTTATACCATCCTACAGTCACAAAGGAAGGTCCAACAAAAATTTTTTTTTTTTTACACAAAAAATTGTACTGTCTCTTTAAAATATAAAAGAACAACCCAATAAGAACATAAATACTGCTGCAACTAGACATTGCTATGTAAATCAAAAGCAAAGTCTTGCTAGGAACCGCAGAGCACTGCCTGTGAGTCATAAATTAGTTTGGGAACCACATGTAGAATATTGTTGCCTGGATTATATCCTCAGACTCCTAACAGCCAGCGCTGTAGAAGGAGTATTTACCATAAAATGCAACACAGGAAAAATGTTACGTAAAATGACAAAGAAGAACATTATCCCTTTATAGGGGCTGCAGAATACTTATAAAAATTAGCAGCCGTTACCAGGTACTCAGAAACCTTGGGATGGGGAACAGTGTACCTGCCCCTGGACACAGAATCCCCATACTTTAGATAAATAAACTTGCAAGGTATTAATCCCCCATAGTAGGAAACAATCCGTTACTGTCTTCTCTGTGGCCATAAAAAGGTGTAAACAGCCACTAAGGCGCACAGATCCTCTCTACAATATTCTTTACACACAGCAGAGAAGCATCTGGCGTCCATTGTAGCACACAAGGCGCGCAAACCATGGCGCGAAAATTACCGCCCATCGTGGGTGTTTCAGTGAAAACTCCCTGGGCGTTATTTTATAGCAAAGGGAGCCGTCAGAAAAACACATGGGTACTAATAAAAGCAAATAAACTCCCTAGTCAGCCTTCTGACCGCAGTTAACCCCTTCTCCCGCAATGCCTAACAAGTAATCACATATGGCATGAACGGATCTCCCAGTCGGCTGTAATCTAAACAAGACACGTACAACACATTGTGCACTAAGCCGTTGCCTGTTCAATAAAACAAAACCTCTCTGTTGTCTGCTAATTGTCAAACACTTGTGAGAGTAAATTAGAAGTGGTTGGGATCCAGGACATGTAGCAACATGTATAACAGCTCGGGAAAGAAATATTATACCTCTGTGTCGGCAGTGTATTACCATAAGCCCTTTGGGAGAGAGGACAGGAAGAGAAAACATTTCTCTGTCGGCAGTTAGCTAGAAGGTAGAGACATGAAATAACGTCCTGCACATACATGCATGTTGAAGCAGGGGCATGCAACATCATTGAATCCTCATGACTAGATGTAGCTTCAGCAAAAAACACTGCCCAATAACTTTAACACTTATGACATGCAGGGAAAAAGTAATATAAAGGGAATTCTATAAAAGTCTATTTCCCATTTATCAGATAGGCAAGTATACAGTCTATTCTGAGTTAATACTATGTCCCAGAATAATAAGGACTGCACTTACCTCTATGCTGAGCGACAGCATGACCGGTCTCACAGGATCAAGAGGTCTTCTCCCTCCTGCAGTTCTGTGGACACAAAAGGGCCTTAGTTGATATTGCTAAGACCATAAATGCAGAAGGGCAGCACTATTATGGAAGGCGCAGTGAGAGTAAAACCCCACCAGTTTCCATTGCTTCAAAGCCACCAAATGCTTCTCTTTTAACTGTAGAGACTGATTTGGTCTAGGCTACACCCCAGAGCAAGTAGCACTCAGAGGTAACACTTAAAAAAAAATAATAAACACTTGATTGAATAATCTTTTCTAACACCTCACATTGCCATCTCCTATCTTACTAACTCAGGCAAAGAGAATGACTGGGGTGGGAGGGAAGGGAGGAGCTATATATACAGCTCTGCTGTGGTGCTCTTTGCCGCCTCCTGCTGACCAGGAGGTGAATATCCCATAAGTAAGGATGAAATCCGTGGACTCGTCGTATCTTGTAAAAGAAAAAACTTTGTACATAGAAATTACACATTGCATAGGTATAAAAGTGATACCAATAGATCTTATCTCTAAAGGATATCCACTGTTACAATAAAATACAGATTAATCCTGCATGAAGAATTAAACATGCACAATGCATGAAAGGTATATACCTAGAGAGGCATATACTATAGAATTGCATACACTAATAGCACAGGTCACATAATGTCTTGCATAGCTACAGAGAAATAAGTTCTGCCTATGTAAAAATGGATATGTGCTGCAGAACATGCAATGAACCTAAACAACTCTTATTGATTTGTATATCATAATAGTGTGCAGAACCTGAATGATGTACATTACTGTAAATAATATTCCAAAGAGCATAAAATGTACAACAGTATATAAAATGCAGACTAACATAAAAAAAACTGTTTACATCCCCTGACAATGATGGGAGTACAATGCTTTATTGCCTTATAAATAAGTATTAATAGTGCAGATAGTTATATGAAATGGTAATGGCACCATATGTCATGTTCAGTACAATATATCATTGCACATAGTATAATACATTTAGTACACTGTAGATCACATAAGAATGTGCTCTGGTGTACAGCTGCTTAAAGGTCCTTGTAAGAAACCCCTGCCAAGAGGATGCTATCAAATCTGAAACTTTAGGTTATCAGCACAATAATTATTTTGGACATTTACGTGAGGAGTTAAAGCCCCAGATTTATGCTTACGCTTAGTATGGGGAGACGCTAAAGAAACTGTCACTATTTTGTACATGTTATTTTTGGCTTCAGGAGTAAAAACAGTCATTTCCCCCTGAATGACAGGTACAGGGCAAATTCCCTCTGGAAAGTGGATGTTTGTGACTTGTATGTATGCAAAATCTGTGGTATACAATTCTCACAGATTTCAGTGACCTGGCATACTAGAACATATTTGCAAGATAGAATATCAGATAGGATATCAGAAGCTGACTCCTCTATAGAGACATCAGTGGGGACAGAGACATTTTGTTCCAGTTTTATCTATAACACAGTATGCAAAGACACTGTATATAAGGATTGGTACAGACAATAACCGGAAGAAAGCCCTCTACACTCCCTCAGACACCTACATTATCTCACAGTGTTGTAACCACTTCAGCCCTTATATATATTATAAAACCCTTAAAGGGATAGTAAACCCACATTTTTTTCTTTCAGATAGAGCATGTAATTTTAATCAACTTTCTAATTTACTCTTATTATCAATGTTTATTTGTTCTCTTGCTATCTTTATTTGAAAAGCAAGAATGTAAGGTTAGAAGCCAGCCCATTTTTGTTTTAGCACCTGGGTTGCACTTGCTGATTGGTGGCTAAATGTAGCCACCAAATAGAAAGCACTTTCCAGGGTGCTAAACCGAAAATGGGCTGGCTCCTTAGCTAAAATTCCTTCTTTTTCAAATAAAGATAGCAAGAAAACAAATAAAATTTAAATAATAGGAGTAAATTATAAAGTTGCTTAAAATGGCATGCACTACCATCAAATAAATAATTTGGGCTTACTATCCCTTTAAGTATCACCTGGCAGTTCCTGTTGGGTACTCACCCCCTTCCTGGGACTGGCAGGCACTGAAATTAACAATGGAACCGTCTTAAACTGCAATAAATATTTCTAGCCATACTGAGGCAAAAAAGCCCAGAAAGAGTGAGGAGGCTGAGCTAACGCCGGGAGAAAAGCATGTGCTGCAGTAAATAAAAATATCACTTTTGGTTATTTTAGTAAGAAATAGTGCACAAGCATAAAACAGTTAATAGAAAAACAGTTCCCCTGCCTAACCGGAGCCTCCTCTACTGAACTGCTCACTGCACTAAGCAGATGGCAGTTTTCTAAAAGGCTGGTATGTGACGACACTTGTAGTCCTCTTAGAGTCAATAACCCATAAATCACAGTATTGCACCAATTCTTGACATTATTCACAAAAATGCATGTATTTGAAACAAGAATTTGATGGTAGATAAGAACCAAAAAGGTCCATCAAGTCTACCCATATTACATGTTACTTTTTGCTTAGGATAGCCTTATGCATGCCCCAGGCATTTTTACATTCCATTACAGTCTTTGTGTTTACCACCTCAAATTTGCGTCTATAATGCGACTAGAACAAGTATTATCGGTCTCCCCGTCCCACTCACCTCAACTCCAAAGTACCGATCCGAGGGTAACACTTGCCCAAGATACATGTAAATGGCATGTCCACAGGGTGCGCTATCACCATCCAGGGTTCAAGATCAGTCAGGAATTTTCAAAACCATTGTATCCTGATCTATGGTCGACTCCGCTCCCCTCTCTGGTAGGGAACATGCAAAGGTCAAGAGTGCAAACCTCCGTTTCAAAGATCCATGGAAAAACAAGTATTGAGGTGCACTTAACGACCGGGGTGTTATAAAAGATATACTTTATTAAAGAAGTCTAAAAAATTCCAAAATGTCAAAATTTGACAAATCGGCTGTTGTGAGCGGTTAGTACTCCACTCCAAGGACTGTCTGCTGACGTGTGACAGCAATTGGAGCCATTTGATATTGTTTTGTCAAATTTTGACATTTTGGAATTTTTTAGAATTCTTCAATGAAGTATATCTTTTATAACACCCGGGTTGTTAAGTGCACCTCATTACTTGTTTTTCCATATGGCTAGATTACGAGTTTGGCGTTAGCCTTAAAAAGCAGTGTTAAGGTGTCCTAACGCTGCTTTTTAATGCCCGCTGGTATTACAAGTTTGGCAGGTACAGGTGTACCGCTCACTTTTTTTCCGCAATTTTTCCATACCGCAAATCCCCTTACGTTTGTGTATCCAATCTTTTTAATGGGATTTTCCTAACGCCGGTATTACAAGTCTTGGAAAAAGTGAGCGGTACACCCTCTACCTCCAAGACTCCTACCACATTTAAAAGTCAGTAGTTAAGAGTTTTATGGGCTAACGCCAGAACATAAAACTCTTAACTAAAGTGCTACAAATTACACTAACACCCATAAACTACCTATTAACCCCTAACCCTAGGCCCCCCCACATCACAAACACTATAATAAAAAAAATGTAACCCCTAATCTGCCGACTGGACATCGCCGCCACTTTAATAAATGTATTAACCCCTAAACCGCTGCACTCCCGTCTCCCAAACACTAGTTACATTTTATTAACATCTAATATGTCGTCCCTAACATCGCCAACACCTACCTATATTTAACCCCTAATCTGCCGACCCCAATGTCACCGCTACTATATTAACTGTATTAACCCCTAAACCTAAGTCTAACCTTAACCGCCCTAACTGAAATATAATTTTAATTAAACAAAATAAATTTTACATAATTAAATACATTAATCCTATTTAAAACGAAATACCTGTAAAATAAACCCTAATATAGCTACAATATAACTAATAGTTACATTATAGCTATTTTAGGATTTATTTTTATTTTACAGGCAATTTTGTATTTATTTTATTTTAACTAGGTACAATAGTTATTAAATAGTTATTAACTATTTAATAACTACCTAGCTAAAATAAGTACAAAATTACCTGTAAAATAAATCCTAACCTAAGTTACAATTACACCTAATAAATTAACTAAATTAAATTAAACTAATTACAATTAAATTAAATAAACTAAATTACACAAAATAAAAAAGAAATTACATTTTTTTAAACTAATTACACCTAATCTAATCCCCCTAATAAAATAAAAAAGCCCCCCAAAATAATAAAATTCCCTACTTTATACTAAATTACAAATAGCCCTTAAAAGGGCCTTTTGCGGGGCATTGCCTCAAAGTAATCAGCTCTTTTACCTGTAAAAAAAAATACAATACCCCCCCCAACATTACAACTCACCACCTACACATCCTTACTCTAAAACCCACCCAATCCCCCCTTAAAAAAACCTAACACTAACCCCCTGAAGATCACCCTACCTTGAGCCATCTTCACCCAGCCGGGCACAGGAGGTCCTCCATACGGCAGAAGTCTTCATCCGATCAGAACAGAAGAGGTCCTCCAGACGGCAGAAGTCTTCATCCAGGCTGCATCTTCTATCTTCATCCTTCCGGCGCGGAGCGGGTCCATCTTCAATCCAGCCGACGCGGAGCATCCTCTTCAATCGAAGTCCTAACGAAGAATGAAGGTTCCTTTAAATGACGTCATCCAAGATGGCGTCCCTCGAATTCCGATTGGCTGATAGGATTCTATCAGCCAATCGGAATTAAGGTAGAAAAAATCTGATTGGCTGATGCTATCAGCCAATTGGATTGAAGTTCAATCCGATTGGCTGATCCAATCAGCCAATAGGATTGACCTCGCATTCTATTGGATGATTGGATAGGTATAACGTAGGTGGCGGCAGTGTCTGGAGCGGCAGATTAGGGGTTAATAGTATAATGCAGGTGTCGGCGATGTCGGGGTCGGCAGATTAGGGGTTAATAAGTGTAAGATTAGGGGTAGCAATCTATGAAGAGAAAAGACAGAAGCGCCACATGGCCCAATATTGTTTGATCCAGAATAAATAGATCTTAAGGTGATGAGTAAACTCACGTTTAGTAGAGCACCTCAGTTAGTGCTAGATATACGGTCTGGGATCTATTTGGTCACCCAGAAGACCAACTTCCTGCACAGGAGCTGATGTCTGTATAGACAGAAGGAAAACACAGGTGCCAATATGGCCTAGTATTGCTGGTGCAAAGGTGTCAATACAAGCAAAGAGATGAATAATACTCACAAAGTGTAAAGCACCTCTCGTGGTGCTATAGAGGCATGAAGGGGTCAATTCAGTCACCCAACAGACTTGTAGCCAGACATCCAAATGGATCCAGAGGTGCAAAAGGATCCCACAATTGATCCAGAAAAGGAATTAATCCTCAGGAAAAGGATAAAAGATATATATCCCAAAGAAAGATGCAGCAAGTGTTCAAAATATTAAAAAGTGACTTTAATAAAATTGTAAAAATAACAGGCAACGCGTTTCTCAGCCAATGGCTGTTTCATCAGGTTCTTGACCCCCTCCTAGTGGCGGGAAATATATCACATATGTTATGGAGGACTGTAGACAATCATTATTTTATGAAAGAAACCTCTCTTTCTGAAGAATCAAATAATTATCTTCATTATTTAACCACCTCCAGCAGAGGAAAAGTGAAGACTGAGGTATGTGTGAGGTAGGAGGGGTTTTATTGGGCTCTTGGGGTTTGAGAAACTTTGCCTCCTCCTAGTGTTAGAGAAAAGTAATTCCCAGGAGTAATGGATCGTGGACCCTTACCAACTGTATGAAAAGAAATATTTGTGTTACAAATTAAATAACCACATATTTCTTTAATGGTCTCCTCCGACTCACATTTATTTTATATCTTTAAACTTACATCTAGTCCATGCTCTCTTTTCCCCCAGCACACTTCTAATGACATGAGAATAAAGTGTAACAATGAAACTGAGTAAATAGCATCACTTAAACAGTACTGCATTATAATTAACTAACCACTATACATTTGCTCTCTTGTATTAAGTGCAAAGATACAGGTCCTCTTTAATTACTATGATCTGAATTTAATTAATTTAATATATTACAGCTCAGCCTCTTAGTTTGAAATGTAGTAGTTTCCTGCAAGCTAATTAATATAAAACCAATTACAGAGTAATTGTTTTAGAAGCAGATGGTTCAGTTGCGATGATCTAAAAAGTGGGAAAAAAATACCGGAGCATTTTGGGTGGTTCCAGGCCTGAAGGAGATGTGCTGTGTGTAATTACCCTTTAAATTGACAATATGTAAATAAGCTAATAGAAATAAATAGCACAGCTGGTAAGGAGTATTCATTTGTCTTTGAAGGTAACAGTTTGAATGGACGATCAAAACTTTGCAAATGCTCATTCATTTTCCATTTACCCATTTTTCAAGTATGTCCCACATTTAGATTATGCTTCATGCAAAACATGCTACTATTTTAATATGAATTAATGTGAATTAAAATGTAAAACATGTTTAATTGAAAGTCACAACTGAAATAAGGTAAATAAGAAACCTGACACAATTTTTGTGAAACCATTTCTTCTTTTGTACTAAGTATAAATCATTTCACCACAATAAATACAAATATCAAAATGACTAATAAGGATAGCAACTGAAAACATATATTCCCTATTAGTAAGACATTAACGGCTAGATTTAGCGTTCTGCGGCCAAAGGGGTGTGTTAGCTACGCATGCTTTTTTCCCCCCGCACCTTTTAAATACCGCTGGTATTTTGAGTTCACAGAAGGGCTGCGTTAGGCTCCAAAAAGGGAGCGTAGAGCATAATTTACCGCCACTGCAACTCTCAATACCAGCGGTGCTTACAGACGCGGCCAGCTTCAAAAACGTGCTTGTGCACGATTCCCCCATAGGAAACAATGGGACCGTTTGAGCTGAAAAAAAACCTAACACCTGCAAAAAAGTAGCGTTCAGCTCCTAACGCAGCCCCATTGTTTCCTATGGGGAAACACTTCCTAAGTCTGCACCTAACACCCTAACATGTACCCCGAGTCTAAACACCCCTAACCTTACACTTATTAACCCCTAATCTGCCGACCCCGCTATCGCTGACCCCTCCATTTTATTATTAACCCCTAATCTGCCGCTCCGTACACCGCCGCAACCTACATTATCCCTATGTACCCCTAATCTGCTGCCCCTAACACCGCCGACCCCTATATTATATTTATTAACCCCTAATCTGCCCCCCCCCAACGTCGCCGCCACCTACCTACAATTATTAACCCCTAATCTGCCGACTGGACCTCACCGCTACTATAATAAATGTATTAACCCCTAAAGCTACGTCTAACCCTAAACCCCCCTAAGTTAAATATAATTTAAATCTAACGAAATAAAATAAAACTTATTAAATAAATTAATCCTATTTAAAGCTAAATACTTACCTGTAAAATAAACCCTAATATAGCTACAATAGAAATTATAATTATATTGCAGCTATTTTAGGATTAATATTTATTTTACAGGCAACTTTGTATTTATTTTAACTAGGTACAATGGTTATTAAATAGTTAATAACTATTTAATAGCTGTCTAGTTAAAATAATTACAAAATTACCTGTAAAATAAATCCTAACGTAAGTTACAAATACACCTAACACTACACTATCAATAAATTAATTAAATAAAATACCTACAATTATCTACAATTAAACCTAACACTACGCTATCAATAAATTAATTACATACAAATACATACAAATAAATACAATTAAATAAACTAACTAAATTACAAAAAATAAAAAAAGAACTAAGTTACAAAAAATAAAAAAAATAATTTACAAACATTATAAAAATATTACAACAATTTTAAGCTAATTACACCTACTCTAACCCCCCTAATAAAATAACAAAGCCCCCCAAAATAAAAAAATGCCCTACCCTATTCTAAAATAAAAATTGAAAAGCTATTTTACCTTACCAGCCCTTAAAAGGGCCTTTTGCGGGGCATGCCCCAAAGAATTCTGCTCTTTTGCCTGTAAAAAAAAAACATACAATACCCCCCCCAACATTACAACCCACCACCCACATACCCCTAATCTAACCCAAACCCCCCTTAAATAAACCTAACACTAAGCCCCTGAAGATCTCCCTACCTTATCTTCACCACGCCGGGTATCACCGATCCGTCCAGAAGAGGCTCCAAAGTCTTCATCCAAGCCCAAGCGGGGGCTGAAGAGGTCCATTATCGGGCTGAAGAGGTCCATCATCGGGCTGAAGTCTTGATCCAAGCGGGGGCTGAAGAGGTCCATCATCCGGCTGAAGTCTTCTATCAAGCGGCATGTTCAATCTTCTTTCTTCCGGATCCATCTTCATCCCGCCGACGCGGAACATCCATCCTGGCCGACGACTTCCCGACAAATGATGGCTCCTTTAAATGACGTCATCCAAGATGGCGTCCCTCGAATTCCGATTGGCTGATAGGATTCTATCAGCCAATTGGAATTAAGGTAGGAAAATTCTGATTGGCTGATGGACTCAGCCAATCAGATTCAAGTTCAATCCAATTGGCTGATCCAATCAGCCAATCAGATTGAGCTCACATTCTATTGGCTGATCAGAACAGCCAATAGAATGCAAGCTCAATCTGATTGGCTGATTCAATCAGCCAATCAGAATTTTCCTACCTTAATTCCGATTGGCTGATAGAATCCTATCAAACAATCGGAATTCGAGGGACGCCATCTTGGATGACGTCATTTAAAGGAACCGTCATTCGTCGGGAAGTCGTCGGCCAGGATGGATGTTCCGCGTCGGCAGGATGAAGATGGATCCGGAAGAAAGAAGATTGAAGATGCCGCTTGATAGAAGACTTCAGCCGGACGATGGACCTCTTCAGCCCTCGCTTGGATCAAGACTTCAGCCCGATGATGGACCTCTTCAGCCCCCGCTTGGGCTTGGATGAAGACTTCAGAGCCTCTTCTGGATGGATCGGTGATACCCGGCGTGGTGAAAATAAGGTAGGGAGATCTTCAGGGGCTTAGTGTTAGGTTTATTTAAGGGGGGTTTGGGTTAGATTAGGGGTATGTGGGTGGTGGGTTGTAATGTTGGGGGGGTATTGTATGTTTTTTTTTACAGGCAAAAGAGCAGAATTCTTTGGGGCATGTCCCGCAAAAGGTCCTTTTAAGGCCTGGTAAGGTAAAAGAGCAATTTTTATTTTAGAATAGGGTAGGGCATTTTTTTTATTTTGGGCGGCTTTGTTATTTTATTAGGGGGCTTAGAGTAGGTGTAATTAGCTTAAAATTGTTGTAATATTTTTATAATGTTTGTAAATTATTTTTTTTATTTTTGTAACTTAGTTCTTTTTTATTTTTTTGTTAGTTTA
Organism: Bombina bombina; assembly: GCF_027579735.1. Classification (NCBI taxonomy): domain Eukaryota; kingdom Metazoa; phylum Chordata; class Amphibia; order Anura; family Bombinatoridae; genus Bombina; species Bombina bombina. The sequence continues at coordinate 532,834,628 of NC_069502.1, read as the reverse complement.
TTTAATTGTATTTATTTGTATGTAATTAATTTATTGATAGTGTAATGTTAGGTTTAATTGTAGATAATTGTAGGTATTTTATTTAATTAATTTATTGATAGTGTAGTGTTAGATTTAATTGTAACTTAGGTTAGGGTTAATTTTACAGGTAATTTTGTAATTATTTTAACTAGGTAGCTATTAAATAGTTATTAACTATTTAATAGCTATTGTACCTGGTTAAAATAAATACAAAGTTGCCTATAAAATAAATATAAATCCTAAAATAACTACAATATAATTATAATTTATATTGTAGCTATATTAGGGTTTATTTTACAGGTAAGTATTTAGGTTTAAATAGGAATAATTTATTTAATAAGAAATAATTTATTTAGTTAGATAAAAATAATATTTAACTTAGGGGGGTGTTAGTGTTAGACTTTAGGGGTTAATAAATTTATTAGAGTAACGGTGAGGTCCGGTCGGCAGATTAGGGGTTAATGATTGTAGATAGGTGGCGGCAACATTGGGGGCGGCAGATTAGGGGTTAATAAATATAATATAGGGGTCAGCGGTGTTAGGGGCAGCAGATTAGGGGTACATAGGGATAACGTAGGTTGCGGCAGTGTGCGGTCGGCAGATTAGGGGTTAAAAAATTTATTAGAGTGGCGGCGATGTGGGGGGGTAGTTTATGGGTGTTAGTGTACTTTAGAGCACAGTAGTTAAGAGCTTTATGAACCGGCGTTAGCCCAGAAAGCTCTTAACTCCTGGCTTTTTGCTGCGGCTGGAGTCTTGTCGTTAGATTTCTAACGCTCACTTCAGCCAAGACTCTAAATACTGGCATTAGAAAGATCCCATTGAAAAGATAGGATACGCAAAGGGCGTAGGGGAATCTGCGGTATGGAAAAGTCACGGCTGCAAAGTGAGCGTTAGACCCTTTCCTGACTGACTCTAAATACCAGCGGGCGGCCAAAACCAGCGTTAGGAGCCCCTAACGCTGGTTTTGACGGCTGACACAGAACTCTAAATCTAGGCGTAAGTTATCAACTGCACATCAATCACCCCCTTTTATTTTCACAAACAATATTTAAGCAATCTTCAAATACTTTGGCTAACAGAGCACATTTTCTTTGTTTATACAAACATTCTAGTTAATCAGGGTTAAATCTATCCACAAGTCTACTAATTATGTTCAAGAAATATTAGTCTTAAAGGAACACTAAAGTAAACAATTCAGCTAGAGCACACAAATTTTAAAAAAACCTTTCCAATTTACTTGTATTATCAAATTGTGCACCATCACCATCTTTTTTATGCACAGCTCCTACTAAGTATGTGCAAGAATTGACAGTGTATATGTATATGCACTTTGTGATTGACTGATGGCTGTCACATGATGCACGGAAAGGAAAATGAAACTAACTTTTAAAATTTGTGTGGTGGATGCAGTGTGTGTGTGTAGTGGATGCAGTGTGTGTGTGTGTGTGTGTACTGGATACAGTGTGTTTGCGTGTAGTGGATGCAGTGTGTTTGTGTGTGGTGGATGCAGTGTGTTTGTGTGTAGTGGATGCAGTGTGTTTGTGTGTGGTGGATGCAGTGTGTTTGTGTGTAGTGGATGCAGTGTGTGTGTGTGTGTAGTGGATGCAGTGTGTGTGTGTGTGTGTGTAGTGGATGCAGTGTGTTTGTGTGTAATGGATGCAGTGTGTGTGTAGTGGATGCAGTGTGTGTGTGGTGGATGCAGTGTGTGTGTGTAGTGGATGCAGTGTGTGTGTGTGTGTGTAGTGGATGCAGTGTGTGTGTGTGTGTGTGTGTGGTGGATGCAGTGTGTGTGTAGTGGATGCAGTGTGTGTGCAGTGGATGCAGTGTGTGTGTGTGTGTGGTGGATGCAGTGTGTGTGTGTGTGTGTGTGTGTGTGTGTAGTGGATGCAGTGTGTTTGTGTGTAGTGGATGCAGTGTGTGTGTGGTGGATGCAGTGTGTTTGTGTGTAGTGGAAGCAGTGTGTTTGTGTGTAGTGGATGCAGTGTGTGTGTGTAGTGGATGCAGTGTGTGTGTGGTGGATGCAGTGTGTTTGTGTGTAGGGGATGCAGTGTGTGTGTGTGTAGTGGATGAAGTGTGTTTGTGTGGTGGATGCAGTGTGTGTGTGTGTAGTGGATGCAGTGTGTGTGTGTGTGTGTGTAGTGGATGCAGTGTGTGTGTGTGTAGTGGATGCAGTGTGTTTGTGTGTAGTGGATGCAGTGTGTGTGTGTGTGGTGGATGCAGTGTGTTTGTGTGTAGTGGATGCAGTGTGTTTGTGTGTAGTGGATGCAGTGTGCGTGTGTGTAGTGGTTGCAGTGTGTTTGTGTGTAGTGGATGCAGTGTGTGTGTGGTGGATGCAGTGTGTTTGTGTGTAGTGGATGCAGTGTGTGTGTGGTGGATGCAGTGTGTTTGTGTGTAGTGGATGCAGTGTGTGAATTTGTGGGATAGGGGCTGTGGGGAGTGAACAGTTTTGTGGGATTTTATTTTATTCATCTTACATGATGCCAGGGAAGGGGGGACTACATTCCCTGGTTGTCCTGTGGCTTTCAGCACGGTCCTGTCTAGGTGCAGGGGACCCAGGACACTATCCATTTCCTGGTGTTAAATAGAGGTACAAGAGTGTGTCCATTTCAGTAAAAACATTCTGGCTATTCCCTGGCATTAGTCTGGCCCTGGAGACTTCAGATTTACTTGTAATAGGTCCTCCCCCTTTCACGCGAGCCCTGAGCTCTCTGCACGTCTGAGCGTTGTCATGGTAACCCGCTGAGCGCTCTGACTGCCGGGCCTCATGAGAGAGGGACGAGGGGACGGATGGAATTTCAGTGCATCCCTAGAGAAAAATTTACTTCTAATTCAGACTAGGGCCACGATGATCGAAAGTTCTGTGAGTCGGCGATATATTAAAAAAGGGGTCTGTCACGATGTCAAGAAAGCTTGCAAAATATTATATATACATTACTGTTTAAAGGCAGCATCGCCAAGAGGTGTTTTACCATACATTTCAGTGGGTGGCGATGCTACTCTGATACTGGAGATATATTCAAAGTAGCATCGCTACCTACTGACAATACAGTTTACATGTGTCAACAGAAACTCGACCCCAGTTGTTACAATACAATAGTGAATTAAAGGACCAGTAACTATAGTATATTTGCATAATAAACAAATGCATGATAACAGAACAATGCAATAGCGCTTAATCTGAATTTCAAATGAGTAGTAAATTTGTTTTCTAACAAATTTCAGTTATGTCTAGTTCCACTCCCCCTGTACCATGTGACAGCAATCAGCCAATCACAAATGCATATACTAGAGCAAAGAAGGTACAAGAAGCGCAAACAAGCTTGAGTAATTTATTACATACATGTATTAAAAATAAACATAGTAACTTACACTTCAGTAAGCAAATACAATCCCCAAATAAAATCAAAGGCAGCAGCAGTCTGAGTCCTAATCAAACAGGCAGAAATTTGTCCAGATTTGGCGGTGGACCGCCGAACACAAAGCCGGCGTCTGATGTCACTGTAAGATACAGGATCCCCCCTTTAGGCCTCAACCTCTCAGCTGCAATTACTGTCAATGAAGGCGAGCCACCCTTCACGATATCCCTACGCGTTTCGTCCGGAACCCAGACGGACTTCTTCAAGGGTAAAGTTTGCAAAAAGTTCAAGTGCGGTAGTTCAGGAGGATATTGCAAGACCACTAGGTTGCAAACTACCTATTTTGTAGATCCAATAGGTCTCCTGCTGTCTCAAAGTAAGGAGCCTATTGTGATTATTCGGGAGGATCTAATCAATCACCTTTACTTTTAGGGAAGAGGAATTACAATTGTGCATTTCAGAAAAATGGATGGGGAAACTGTGTTTAACGGCTCTTTCTTTCGTAGCTATTTTAATATTATATATATGCTCATTAGTTCTAGTTCTTATCTTCCTTTTTGTACGTCCTACATAGAGAAGACCACATCCACAATTAATTAGATAAATCACATAAGTGGAATCACAGGTAGACCTACAATTAATATTAAACCTCTGAGTTCCATCCCAGTTGGTGAAAGTAGGGGAATTGTCAACATGACTACACATATTACATATTGTTTTCATACACCTAAAGGTTCCTTTTTTAACACTTAACCAATTGCGTGTGTTGTCCACGGATACTGATGGATCCCTAAGCTTACTAGGAGCCAATACATTTTTCAAATTTCTTCCTTTTATGAAAATGACTTGAGGTTTGTCTGCCAACAAATTACCAAGAATAAGGTCAGATTTTAAAATGACCCAGTGTTTCCTCAAGACACGTTGTATAGTGTTAGCACCTTCATTGTATCTTGTGATAAACTTTGGTGTGTCCATGGTGAAGTTATCCCTTGCCTTGACAGTATTTGTCTTATTAAGTAAATCATATCTATTCATTTTTAAGGCTTTATCTTTGGCCGGCACTAAAAGTTCTTTTTTATAACCCTTATCAGAAAATTTCTTATCTAAAATAGCTGCCTCAGAAATAAAATTAGGAGTGTGAGTGCAATTCTTTCGCATACAAAGATATTGGCCATATGGAACATTAGAGATCCAACTCTTTTTGTGGCCACTTGTAGCTTCTATATAGCTGTTTTTCTCAGTTGGTTTTCTATAGTTGGTAATGGCTATCTGATTGCTGTCATCCACATATAGGAGAAGATCTAAAAACTCCATCTTGATTTTTGACATATTCGCAGTGAATACAAGCTTATAGCTATTGTTGTTCATGAAATTAATACATTTATCAACATCTGATTTGTCACCCTTCCATAAAATTATGATATCATCGATATATCGATGAAATTTAATGACATTTTCATGAAACGGATTGTTGTACTATATATGCTTATGTTCAAAACTATTGACATATAAATTAGCATACAAGGGCGCAAAGGTGGTCCCCATTGCGGTCCCTTTAATCTGTTTATATAATTTTTTCTCAAATAGGAAATAATTATGCTCAAGGATAAATGAAATGGACTCAATTATAAAATCGAGTGTTCTCTAGGTATATTCCATCTTGATAATTCAGTGGAGATGGCCATAATACCTTGTCTATGAGGAATGCCATCTCCACTGAATTATCAAGATGGAATATACCTAGAGAACACTCAGATTTTATAATTGAGTCCATTTCATTTATCCTTGAGCATAATTATTTCCTATTTGAGAAAAAATTCTATAAACAGATTAAAGGGACCGCAATGGGGACCACCTTTGCGCCCTCGTATGCTAATTTATACGTCAATAGTTTTGAACATAAGCATATATGTTACAACAATCTGTTTCATGAAAATATAATTAAATTTCATCGATATATCGATGATATCATAATTTTATGGAAGGGTGACAAATCAGATGCTGATAAATTTATTAATTTAATGAACAACAATAGCTATAATCTCGTATTCACTGCGAATATGTAAAATATCAAGATGGAGTTTTTAGATCTTCTCCTATATGTGGATGACAGCAATCAGATAGCCATTACCAACTATAGAAAACCAACTGAGAAAAACAGCTATATAGAAGCTACAAGTGGCCACAAAAAGAGTTGGATCTCTAATGTTCCATATGGCCAATATCTTCGTATGCGAAAGAATTGCACTCACACTCCTAATTTTATTTCTGAGGCAGCTATTTTAGATAAGAAATTTTCTGATAAGGGTTATAAAAAAGAACTTTTAGTGGCGGCCAAAGATAAAGCCTTAAAAATGAATAGATATGAAGAAATTAGAAAAATATATTGGCTCCTAGTAAGCTTAGGGATCCATCAGTATCCGTGGACAACACACGCAATTGGTTAAGTGTTAAAAAAGGAACCTTTAGGTGTATGAAAACAATATGTAATATGTGTAGTCATGATGACAATTCCCCTACTTTCACCAACTGGGATGGAACTCAGAGGTTTAATATTAATTTTAGGTCTACCTGTGATTCCACTTATGTGATTTATCTAATTAATTGTGGATGTGGTCTTCTCTATGTAGGAAGATAAGAACTAGAACTAATGAGCATATATATAATATTAAAATAGCTAAGAAAGAGCCGTTAAACACAGTATCCCCATCCATTTTTCTGAAATGCACAATTGTAATTCCTCTTCCCTAAAAGTAAAGGTGATTGATTGGATCCCCCAGAATAATCACATAAGGCTCCTTACTTTGAGACAGCAGGAGACCTATTGGATCTACAAAATAGGTAGTTTGCAACCTAGAGGTCTTCATGTTGACTTGGACCTTGCTGCTCATATGTAATTTTTATTGAGGTATCTGTTTTGGGACATGTGACATTGGTTGAGGTTGATATGTGTGTTGATATGGGTATATGTGTATTTTTTTTTTTTTTTTTTACTTGTGTCCTCCAATATGTTGACCGATACTATGAGTCATATTATCTGAGTTTTTGTTCATCCCTCAAGTTTTTATTAATCTTTAAGTGCTTTTTTTGGAGTACTTTATCTAATTAATTATTGATGAAATCTCAATATATATATGATAGTTTTGTTCTATAGACTCTTTATATTGTTTTGATGGTGCACTCCTATGGATGTTATCATTGGGATTTGATTGGGGATTTGGTTTGAATCATTGTGTGTTTATTTGTTGTATGGTATGGATGTGTGTGTGTGTTTGTATCTAGCATTTGCTTGTGATAGTTTTTATATTATAGAATGTTGTTTTGATTGACATTTTCTGCCCCTTTCTTAAGATTAGATTCATACACTTTTTAGTGTTTTTAGATTTATTTGCCTAGTTCATATATTTTTTAGATGGAATTTTAATGCTGATATTTCTATTTATTGTATTAACTTTGTTCGTATATTAACTTTTTCTATTTATTTATTTGTTTATGGATATCCAATTCTGTTATTGGAGCGTATATTCATGTGTATATTGAAGTTTACATGATTATTATTGTACTTCCATAATTCTGTTATAATTCTGTCTTGATTATTTTTATATGTTCAGGCAGGGTGTACAATTGTTTGTATTTTTTCTATGTATTATGTTTTTTATGCATTATGTGTTATTCTAGAGATTTTATAGTTTTGTCCGTTCAATCAGGTAATATGGTGTTTTGTAAATAATATATCAATAGAGAGCGCTCTTCCCTTTTGTATAAATTAGCAATGCAATATCCTCCTGAACTACCGCACTTGAACTTTTTGCAAACTTTACCCTTGAAGAAGTCCGGCCGGGTTCCGGACGAAACGCGTAGGGATATCGTGAAAGGTGGCTCGCCTTCATTGACAGTAATTGCAGCTGAGAGGTTGAGGCCTAAAGGGGGATGCTCCGGATCCTGTATCTTACAGTGACGTCAGACGCCGGCTTTGTGTTCGGCGGGCCACCGCCAAATCTGGACAAATTTCTGCCTGTTTGATTAGGACTCAGACTGCTGCTGCCTTTGATTTTATTTGGGGATCGTATTTGCTTACTGAAGTGTAAGTTACTATGTTTATTTTTAATACATGTATGTAATAAATTACTCAAGCTTGTTTGCGCTTCTTGTACCTTCTTTGCTCTAGCTCTAACGTGACTCTGGTGATCACAGGAATTATCACCAAAAAGAAGCTGCATCATTCTGGGTACAACCTAGGTCTATCTCAAGATTTGGACATTATCTCCATCATACACAAGACTTTTTATTGGAATCTAGGTTTGCATTGGTTTTGCTAAACTTTTACTAGTTTGATTTGTATGCTATGCTTGTTTATTTTCCTGTATCTTTTATGTGTATCTTTGCACCCTAATCTGTGACATTTATATTTTTTATACATTTTTTTTTATATATATATTCCATATACAGAGGGGGGGGGGGGGCTCTTTTTTATTTAGAAGATTCTATTATGATTATTTGATTGGCGCTGATATTTTGTTTTTTGTATACAAATGCATATACGTATACGCTGTGAATTCTTGAACATGCTCAGTAGGAGCTGGTGACTCAAAAAGTGTAAATATAAAACGACTGTGCACATTTTGGCCTAGATTTAGAGTTTGGCGGTAGCCGTGAAAACCAGCGTTAGAGGCTCCTAACGCTGGTTTTAGGCTACCACCGGTATTTGGAGTCAGTCAGGAAAGGGTCTAACGCTCACTTTTCAGCCACGACTTTTCCATATCGCAGATCCCCTTACGTCAATTGCGTATCCTATCTTTTCAATGGGATCTTTCTAACTCCGGTATTTAGAGTCGTGTCTGAAGTGAGCATTAGAAATCTAATGACAAAACTCCAGCCGCAGAAAAAAGTCAGTAGTTAAGAGCTTTCTGGGCTAACGCCGGTTCATAAAGCTCTTAACTACTGTGCTCTAAAGTACACTAACACCCATAAACTACCTATGTACCACTAAACCGAGGTCCCCCCACATCGCCGCCACTCGATTAAATATTTTTAACCCCTAATCTGCCGACCGCCACCTACGTTATACTTATGTACCCCTAATCTGCTGTTCCTAACACCGCCGACCCCTATATTATATTTATTAACCCCTAACCTGCCCCCCACAACGTCGCTGCCAGCTACCTACAATAATTAACCCCTAATCTGCCGACCGCCACCTACGTTATACTTATGTACCCCTAATCTGCTGCCCCTAACACCGCCGACCCCTATATTATATTTATTAACCCATAATCTGCCCCCTTCAACGTCGCCTCCACCTGCCTACACTTATTAACCCCTAATCTGCCGAGCGGACCGCCCCGCTACTATAATAAAGTTATTAACCCCTAATCCGCCTCACTCCCGCCTCAATAACCCTATAATAAATAGTATTAACCCCTAATCTGCCCTCCCTAACATCGCCGACACCTAACTTCAATTATTAACCCCTAATCTGCCGACCGAATCTCGCCGCTACTGTAATAAATGGATTAACCCCTAAAGCTAAGTCTAACCCTAACACCCCCCTAAGTTAAATATAATTTAAATCTAACAAAATTAATTAACTCTTATTAAATAAATTATTCCTATTTAAAGCTAAATACTTACATGTAAAATAAATCCTAATATAGCTACAATATAAATTATAATTATATTATAGCTATTTTAGGATTTATATTTATTTTACAGGTAACTTTGTATTTATTTTAACCAGGTACAATAGCTATTAAATAGTTAAGAACTATTTAATAGCTAAAATAGTTAAAATAATTAAACCTAACACTACACTATCAATAAATTAATTAAATAAAATACCTACAATTACCTACAATTAAACCTAACACTACACTATCAATAAATTAATTAAATACAATATCTACAAATAAATACAATTAAATAAACTAACTAAAGTACAAAAAATAAAAAAGAACTAAGTTTCAAAAAATAAAAAAATATTTACAAACATTAGAAAAATATTACAACAATTTTAAACTAATTACACCTACTCTAAGCCCCCTAATAAAATAACAAAGCCCCCCAAAATAAGAAAATGCCCTACCCTATTCTAAATTACAAAAGTTCAAAGCTCTTTTACCTTACCAGCCCTGAACAGGGCCCTTTGCAGGGCATGCCCCAAGAAATTCAGCTCTTTTGCCTGTAAAAAAACACATACAATACCCCCCCCCCAACATTACAACCCACCACCCACATACCCCTAATCTAACCCAAACCCCCCTTAATTAAACCTAACACTAAGCCCCTGAAGATTTTCCTACCTTGTCTTCACCTCACCGGGTATCACACCGGAATTAAGGTAGGAAAATTCTGATTGGCTGATGGAATCAGCCAATCAGAATCAAGTTCAATCCGATTGGTTGATCCGATCAGCCAATCAGATTGAGCTTGCATTCTATTGGCTGATCGGAATCCTACCTTAATTCCGATTGGCTGATAGAATCCTATCAGCCAATTGAAATTCGAGAGACGCCATCTTGGATGACGTCCCTTAAAGGAACCGTCATTCTTCAGTTGGACGTCGTCGGAAGAAGATGGGTCCGCGCTGGAGGTCTTCACGATGGAGCCGGTCCACATCAGATGAAGATAGAAGATGCCGCTTGGAAGAAGATGGTTGCCGGTCCGGATCTACTCTTCTTCCCGGATAGGATGAAGACTTTGGACCCTCTTCTGGACTTCTTCAGCCGTCGGATGATGGATGTCTAGCCCCAGCTTGGGTTGGATGAATATATCGGAGCCAGGACGGATCGGTGTGATACCCGGTGAAATGAAGACAAGGTAGGAAGATCTTCAGGGGCTTAGTGTTACGTTTATTTAAGGGGGGTTTGGGTTAGATTAGGGGTATGTGGGTGGTGGGTTGTAATGTTGGGGGGGTATTGTATGTGTTTTTTTACAGGCAAAAGAGCTGAATTTCTTGGGGCATGCCCCGCAAAGGGCCCTGTTCAGGGCTGGTAAGGTAAAAGAGCTTTGAACTTTTGTAATTTAGAATAGGGTAGGGCATTTTTTTATTTTGGGGGCTTTGTTATTTTATTAGGGGGCTTAGAGTAGGTGTAATTAGTTTAAAATTGTTGTAATATTTTTCTAATGTTTGTAAATATTTTTTTATTTTTTGTAACTTAGTTCTTTTTTATTTTTTGTACTTTAGTTAGTTTATTTAATTGTATTTATTTGTAGGAATTGTATTTAATTTATTTATTGATAGTGTAGTGTTAGGTTTAATTGTAGATAATTGTAGGTAGTTTATTTAATTTATTTATTGCTAGTGTAGTGTTAGGTTTAATTGTAACTTAGGTTAGGATTTATTTTACAGGTAATTTTGTAATTATTTTAACTAGGTAGCTATTAAATAGTTCTTAACTATTTAATAGCTATTGTACCTGGTTAAAATAAATACAAAGTTACCTGTAAAATAAATATAAATCCTAAAATAGCTATAATATAATTATAATTTATATTGTAGCTATATTAGGATTTATTTTACAGGTAAGTATTTAGCTTTAAATATGAATAATTTATTTAATAAGAGTAAATTAATTTCGTTAGATTTAAATTATATTTAACTTAGGGGGGTGTTAGTGTTAGGGTTAGACTTAGCTTTAGGGGTTAATACATTTATTAGAATAGCAGTGAGCTCCAGTAAGCAGATTAGGGGTTAATGTTTGAAGTTAGGTGTCGGCGATGTTGGGGAGGGCAGATTAGGGGTTAATACTATTTATTATAGGGTTAGTGAGGTGGATTAGGGGTTAATAACTTTATCATAATAGCGGTGCGGTCCGCTCGGCAGATTAGGGGTTAATAACTGTAGGCAGGTGGAGGCGACGTTGAGGGGGGAAGATTAGGGGTTAATAAATATAATATAGGGGTCGGCGGTGTTAGGGGCAGCAGATTAGGGGTACATAGGGATAATGTAAGTAGCGGTGGTTTACGGAGCGGCAGATTAGGGGTTAATAATAATATGCAGGGGTCAGCGATAGCGGGGGCGGCAGATTAGGGGTTAATAAGTGTAAGGTTAGGGGTGTTTAGACTCGGGGTACATGTTAGAGTGTTAGGTGCAGACGTAGGAAGTGTTTCCCCATAGCAAACAATGGGGCTGCGTTAGGAGCTGAACGCGGCTTTTTTGCAGGTGTTAGGTTTTTTTCAGCTCAAACAGCCCTATTGTTTTCTATGGGGGAATCGTGCACGAGCACGTTTTTGAAGCTAGCCGCGTCCGTAAGCAACTCTGGTATCGAGAGTTGCAGTGGCGTTAAATATGCCTGTACGCTCCCTTTTTGGAGCCTAATGCAGCCATTCTGTGAACTCTCAATACCAGAGTTATTTAAAAGGTGCGGCCAGAAAAAAGCCAGCGTTAGCTACGCGGGTCGTTACCGACAAAACTCTAAATCTAGCCGTAAGTTAATGGAAGTAAATTTGAAAGTTTTTTAAAATTGCTGCTTTATCTGAATCAGGAAAACTTAATTTTGACTTGAGTGTCCCTTTAAACATATCAATAATACACCTAAAGGTGCTGGGGGATTGCAATATTATGAAATATGAATATTGTGAACGTTATGATGCAATTGTGTGGTTTTTTTAAAATAGGTTTTTATTGAGGTTTTTCAGAAGAAGAAAAGGAAAATACACAACAGATGCTATGACATGTATAACAACATTTTCATGAAACACATTGCAAAGGTACAAGCAAAATAAAAGGCAAAATGTATGCTAAAATATAATCATTTGAAACCTCTGTTTTCTAGATTCTTAATAGCTTTTGTAGGACTAATGAGCTGGTCCCTTTTGGACCAATTGATATATGTAACCCTGGTAAAACTTGTCAGTCCTGTTTATGACCCCTTTGGGTCTATTAATATTTAGTAAGGGAAGTCCATCAGCGGGTAAGCACCGCTTGAGGCAATGTGCCAATAAGTGAATATTATATAAAAAGTAAAAAAAAAATATAGAGAACAATCAAGTTCTATGTTGGATGTAGCCCACTAGGGGGTCATGTTAGTATATGGGGGGGGGAAGGTAATAATTATAGTAGCTTCTAAATAGTAATATCAATAGTATAGGTTTTACCATTCTGGGCTATAACAGAGTCATAGGGCATCATAAATACAAATTAAGTTGTATCTTAATGGAAATGTCTGTAAATAACTTAATACGATACTATGTGGAGAGCTTAAACCAGTGGTATAGGCATTAAGATACCTGGGACTTGTATAGATTAGCATCAATACCATATACCTGGGAACAAGTTGAGAGAGGAATGTAACAAAAACATACGGTTTATATAAAGACACGGATGCCAGGACTATATTACACTGATATGAGGCCACCTAAACTATAGATAGAGTTATCAATTGGTAAGACACGTGTAGCCAAAATATAAATCATTTGATAGTCTGTACTACTATTGTAGTGAACTACTCATTTATCAATACCCAAGCATCAAGTTAAATATGAAGCTTAAACTATAGCTGCAAGGAAGAGAGATCAATTAGACAACGGCTCTTAATTGTAAAGGTAATGAGTGAATTATAGAAGTCCACAAGTCAACGCCCTTCCTCACCCTCGCCGGCTGAGGGGAAAGGAGGGATTATACCTATATGTTTTAGTAGGAGAGCTTAGTAGCATTCAGTACAGCACAGTCACAGGCTATCCGGAAGCTGTCAGTCTGCTACTATTACAGATACAACATTTAGCAGCAGTGTACATATTATCATAACAAAACACAATCTACATCCCAGCAAGTTAAAAAATACAGATCACTTCTGCAGAGGGCAGGGTAAAGGTTGACCTTGCAAATTACAACTCTTATCTTATAGAGAGAAAAGTATAAGGAGCGGACTATAGCTAACCACCTGCATACATGAGAACATATAAACATACATATAGTATACATGATTATGTAAGTATCTGCCATTGTTTAGAAAGAAAAGATAAAAAATAAATAAAAAATAGAAGTACTCTAAAGCTCTATGAATCTATGCACATGTGGTGAGAGCCATAGTAACAATATGCATAATAGGCCCCGAAATACATGCCAATACTCAACTTGTGCTAGTGTAGTTAATAAGATCCAACTAAGTCGCTGCCCTCTATGGGCTCGATTTATCAAACTTTGTTCAAGTTCGCCTTTCAGTTCTCCGACAAGTACTCTGCATATCGCCATTGGATCGGCGCACATGTGCGCCGTTATTTATCATAAAATGGGTCGTATTTCTACGTTACTTTTCAAAGTCGAGATGTGGCGTGATATTGATAAATCTCGCTCTTATTCGTGTTTTTGCGCCATATTTATTATTAAAAATTAGTTAAATTAAAGCGCATAATAGAAATAATTGTGAATTATATATTTATAAACTTAATTTAAACTTATTTATTAGATTGTAATATATATACATAAAATTTATGATTGTGAAATAATAATTTCTTATATGTTCAATGTTAGAACTAAAATGTATTTAAATAAAGGGCTATTAAAAAAACACAGCCTTTATTTTGAATCCGATAGTAAATACAATTTTTTAAAACTTTAATAAAATGTAATTATATTATCACATTCTCTGTATATCAATCGCTGAAAGGATAGCATTGCAATATTGACAGGAAGATGTAAAGTGAAAAAAAGAATAAACCAGAAGATATCACTAGTGTTTGATATGTACTTATTATTAATGTTGTAACAAAGGATATTTTTTTTTGAAGAATGCACATCTTTCCTATCATTTTTAACTTTTTTTGTCACTTAATTAGGTAATACATATTACCAATAAGCAACTTCATATATATAAACATGTGCAATGTATTTCAAAGATATAACCCAACTCTTATATTTCCATTGTATCACCTCCCCCCTCTGGACTAATATACATGTGAACAGTTTTATGTTTTATAATAAGTAATAAATAACATGTTTTTACGAAAAAAACACAAAGACACCAAAAAAAAAATACGATTTTAACATAAATAAATTTATTTTAACAAAAAAAAAATATTTTCACATTAAAAATTTTTTTTTAATTTATTTGTCATCAAAAACAAATAATAAATAAAATGTCATTTCAACATTAAAAAATATAGAATTTTTCGCTTTATTTTTTTTAATTAAAAAGATTGATATTTTTCTCTTAAGTTTTGTACTTTTATGTATGTCCTCATCAAATTGTTTTCTACTTCCAGAAGGGTATCCAACACTTCTTTTTTGTTAATTGTTATTTCTTGATCTTCAGGAACTGTACCAAAGAGAAAGACAAAAATAGTTATTTTAAGGAACATGACATTAATTTAATACATTTTTCATCTGTTCTGTATTACCAGATAACATGTTTTACCTAATGCTAACAGGATCATAGACAATTGACTAATATCTTGTTGGAAGGTTGTATCTATACCTCTGTTGTTATTTAAAGCATGTAATCTTGAAAATACTGTGTACACGCACATGCATATTTATTTCCACACAATAGTGAAAATTTCAAGAGTATTTCATTAAGCAAAACATTGTAATGATACAAAAGAACTCACTCCAATCATAGCATTGCATTGAATTTGATGAATTGGATTGCTGCTCTTCAGCTTGTTCAATGTTCTCTCCTTCATCTTGAATAGCTGTAAGACATAAACATGAATTATACCACAAAAAGTTATTTAATAAAATATTGACTCTTCGATCAATATATTTCAACACTATTGACTTATGTAAATTGAACAATGCTGATTTCAATCAATATCTCTTTTGAATAATTATTTACTAAAAAAAAAGTAATATTTTAGTACATAATAATGAAATAAGATCATAAGTGACTGAACCTACATAATAATGAAATAAGATCATAAGTGACTGAAACTACATAATAATGAAATAAGATCATAAGTGACTGAACCTACATGAACCTACATATATTGTCTTGTGGTTGCTCGCTATTTTAAGAATCTTGCATCACATTATTATTTGTTTCCTCTTCAACAAGTATTTCTTCGCTGGCTGTTTGTATTGGATCTTCTTCAATCATGTCTATAATATGATTATATGATGGGCATTGGCCTTCTGCAACGTTGTCGCCTGATAGTAATTTTTTTCTCTTTTTTAAAAAATTGGGAAAATATTAATGTTAATATCAATTATGAGTTATCTTAATACTATATATTTTATAAAAAGATAGTAACTATATTCCTACCATTTGTAATTATAGCCTCAGACTCCATAAACACAGTCGGTAGTGGATCACAATCAGCTTCTGGACTGAATCGATTCAAGTTTATTGGGCACAGATAACGGGCCTTCTTCTATTTTTGACTGTAAAAGTAAAATAAAAATGTATTTATATTTATATTTTGACAATCTATTTTGGAGTACAACAGAATATGTTACAGAAACAAATATATTGTTAAT
The DNA here is from genome assembly GCF_027579735.1 of Bombina bombina. Taxonomy (NCBI): domain Eukaryota; kingdom Metazoa; phylum Chordata; class Amphibia; order Anura; family Bombinatoridae; genus Bombina; species Bombina bombina. The sequence continues at coordinate 532,818,836 of NC_069502.1, read as the reverse complement.
ACTGTTTCACAAACTGCAATCAAGCTCCAATAGATACAAAAAAGCGATAGTTTTTTAAATAAAGTTCAAGATTCTATAAACTAAGTAACTAAAAACTGACACATTACAATTGCGTAACATAATTGATACACAACAGTCATGAAATATTAGATAAATACTTACATTTCATAACATAGCTTCTTATTAGGGTCCTTAATTTTGATTGTCTCCGGATTAGATCGTTATAACGCTTCAGGCACTGTTTTCTAGTCCTGTTATGGCCAGACACACGCCTAACCCGTCGCACCATCTCCGATAAAATTGGATTCCTTTTATCTTAATCCAATGCGAAGATCCCCTTCCTTTTTTAAGGAAAATACTTTTCCATTGTATAGGTTATTATCAGTAATTCTCCCATGGAAAACTTCTTGGAACGATTCATCATCAATTTCTTTATCAATCTCTGTAACCCTAAAACTCCACCAAATAACGGAACTAATTGTGATTGTAATTGCGCAGTAAAGTATACCCATTAAAAACCGAATTAATATGTTTAAAATAAGTAAGAAATCGACTTAAAAATTATTTATTTGTAAATATTGAAGAAATATTAATAAAATTGTTACATTTATTCTTATAAATTGAAATTAAATTAAGTTGTTACAAAGTGCGCAATAACGTGCACTATATTTCTACAGTCGATACAATGCGCAATAACTTGCACTATATTTCTACAGTCGATACATTTGTTTGCAGAGTTTCAATTTTTTTTTTTTTTTTTGGATATGTTCATTGTAACTTAAATTAATACATATAAATGTTATGCTTCTTTTATATAATTGATAATGTATATAAATATATAGTTACATCAATTTGAAAATAATAACTATTTGACCAATAATAATAAAGTAAATTGTTATTGTCAAATCATATTCAAGATAATAATTTTATGTAAATTATTGGTTTAATCTATTCATATAACGCCCCATTTCTGTAACGTTCTAGAACAAAAGTTGTTATTGCTAATTGTTCATTACGTTATTTACACTTCGACCGAAGACTACATATTTTTTTGCGCCATTTATTAAACTAATATTGCGATGGCTACCAGACTATCTGGAAAGACAAAAAGTGGCAAAAGTATGATGTTTACTCATTGTCAAAACTGTATATTAGTTGAAGCTGTCATAGAACATTATGAAGCTATTATCGGATATCAAGCAAAATCTATGAACCCTCAAAGAAAGAAGGCAATTTGGGAACAAATTAGTCGTGCAGTGTCAGTGGACGGTAGTTTTCCTAAAGGCATCAGGGCCTGTAGGAAGAGGGTGAATGATATTCGTAAGAATATTAAAAAAAGTCTGTAAGGAAAAAACATAATTTATGTAAGAATTTACCTGATAAATTAATTTCTTTCATATTGGCAAGAGTCCATGAGCTAGTGACATATGGGATATACAATTTTACCAGGAGGGGCAAAGTTTCCCAAACCTCAAAATGCCTATAAATACACCCCTCACCACACCAACAATTCAGTTTAACGAATAGCCAAGCAGTGGGGTGATAAAGGAGTAGAAAGCATCAACAAAGGAAATTTGGAAATAATTGTGCTTTATACAAAAAAAATCATAACCACCATAAAAAGGGTGGGCCTCATGGACTCTTGCCAATATGAAAGAAATGAATTTGTCAGGTAAGTTCTTACATAAATTATGTTTTCTTTCATGTAATTGGCAAGAGTCCATGAGCTAGTGACATATGGGATATCAATACCCAAGATGTGGAGTCTTCCACTCAAGAGTCACTAGAGAGGGAGGGAATAAAAATAAAAAAAGCCAAATTCCGCTGAAAAAATTAATCCACAATCCAAAAAATAAGTTTATACAAAAACAAGATTATAAACTTCTAAGTCCTGGAAATACCTGCACACATCAAACAAGATGTTTGCAATTCATAAAAGAACCCAGAAGATAACATGAATAATAGATGTGGCGCTAGAAAAGCTAGGTATAAAAACAATAATTCCCTAAAAAATATATATAGATAATTAATCCTTTTTTTTTTTTTATCCTTTTTTTTTTTTTTTAAAATGATTAATTATCTCTATATATTTTTTAGGGAATTATTGTTTTTATACCTAGCTTTTCTAGCGCCACATCTATTATTCATTTTACCAAAAAATAAGTTTATTTTCATTTTTGAAAGAAAAAAAACTTAAATCAAAAGCAGAATAATCAAACTGAAACGGCTGCCTGAAGAACTTTTTTTTACCAAAAACTGCTTCCGAAGAAGCAAATACATCAAAATGGTAGAATTTAGGAAATGTGTGCAAAGAGGACCAAGTCGCCACTTTGCAAATCTGATAAACTGAAGCTTCATTCTTAAAAGCCCACAAAGTGGAAGACTGATCTAGTAGAATGAGCTGTAATTCTCTGAGGCGGGGTTTGACCCGACTCCAAATAAGCTTGATGAATCAAAAGTTTCAACCAAGAAGCCAAGGAAATAGCAGAAGCCTTCTGACCTTTCCTAGGACCAGAAAATTAAACAAATAGACTGTAAGTCTTCCTGAAAACTTTAGTTGCTTCCACATAATATTTAAAAGCTCTTACCACATCCAAAGAATGTAAGGATCTCTCCAAAAAACTTTTAGGATTAGGACATAAGGAAGGGACAACAATTTCTCTACTAATGTTGTTAGAATTCACAACCTTAGGTAAAAATTGAAAAGAAGTCCGCAAAACTACCTTATCCTGATGAAAAATCAGAAAAGGAGACTCACAAGAAAGAGCAGATAGCTCAGAAACTCTTCTAGCAGAAGAGATAGCCAAAAGGAACAAAACTTTCCAAGAAAGTAGTTTAATGTCCAAAGAATGCATAAGCTCAAATGGAGGAGCCTGTAAAGCCTTCAGAACCAAATTAAGACTCCAAGGAGGAGAAATTGATTTAATGACAGGCTTAATACGAACTAAAGCCTGTACAAAACAGTGAATATCAGGAAGTATAGCAATCTTTCTGTGAAATAAAACAGAAAGAGCAGAGATTTGTCCTTTCATGGAACTTGCAGACAAACCCTTATCCAAACCATCCTGAAGGAACTGTAAAATTCTAGGAATTCTAAAAGAATGCCAGCAGAACTTATGAGAAGAACACCATGAAATGTAAATCTTCCAAACTCTATAATAAATCATCCTAGAGACGGATTTATGAGCTTGTAACATAGTATTAATCACTGAGTCAGAGAAACCTCTATGACTTAGAACTAAGCGTTCAATTTCCATACCTTCAAATTTAATGATTTGAGATCCTGATGGAAAAACGGACCTTGAGATAGTAGGTCCGGCGGTAACGGAAGTGGCCAAGGCAGGCAACTGGACATCAGAACCAGATCCGCATACCAAAACCTGTGTGGCCATGCTGGAGCCACCAGCAACACAAAAAACTGTTACATGATGATTTTGGAGATCACTCTTGGAAGGAGAACTAGAGGCAGGAAGATGTAAGCAGGATGATAACACCAAGGAAGTGTCAGTGCATCCACTGCTTCCGCCTGAACATCCCTGGACCTGGACAGGTATCTGGGAAGTTTCTTGTTTAGATGAGAGGCCATGAGATCTATCTCTGGAAGACCCCACATCTGAACAATCTGAGAAAACACATCTGGATGGAGAGACCACTCCCCTGGATGTAAAGTCTGGCAGCTGAGATAATCCGCCTCCCAATTGTCTACACCTGGGATATGCACCACAGAGATTAGACAGGAGCTGGATTCCGCCCAAGCAAGTATCCGAGATATTTCTTTCATAGCTTGGGGACTGTGAGTCCCACCATGATGGTTGACATAAGCCACAGTTGTGAAATTGTCTGTCTGAAAACAAATGAACGGTTCTCTCTTTAGCAGTCCAGAACTGAAGAGCCCTGAAAATTGCACGGAGTTCTAAAGTATTTATTGGTAATCTAGCCTCTTGAGATTTCCAAACCCCTTGTGCTGTCAGAGATCCCCAAACAGCTCCCCAACCTGAAAGACTCGCATCTGTTGAGATCATAGTCCAGGTTGGCCAAACAAAAGAAGCCCCTTGAACCAAACAATGGTGATCTATCCACCATGTCAGAGAGTGTCGTACATTGGGATTCAAGGATATTAATTGTGATATCTTTGTATAATCCCTGCACCATTGATTCAGCATGCAAAACTGTAGAGGTCTCATGTGAAAACGAGCAAAGGGGATTGCGTCCGATGCTGCAGTCATGAGACCTAAAACTTCCATGCACATAGCCACTGAAGGGAATGACTGAGACTGAAGGTGCCGGCATGCTGCGACCAATTTTAAACGTCTGTTGTCTGTTAGAGACAGGGTCATGGACACTGAATCTATCTGGAAGCCTAAAAAGGTGACCCTTGTCTTAGGAATCAAGAAACTTTTTGGTAAATTGTTCCTCCAACCATGTTTCCGAAGAAACAACACTAGTTGATTTGTGTGAGATTCTGCAGTATGTAAAGACTGAGCAAGTACCAAGATATCGTCCAAATAAGGAAACACTGCAATACCCTGTTCTCTGATTACAGATAATAGGGCATCCAGAACCTTTGAAAAGATTCTTGGAGCTGTTGCTAGGCCAAATGGAAGAGCAACAAATTGGTAATGCTTGTCTAGAAAAGAGAATCTCAGAAACTGATAGTGTTCTGGATGAATCGGAATATGAAGGTATGCATCCTGCAAGTCTATTGTGGACATATAATGTCCTTGCTGAACAAAAGGCAGAATAGTCCTTATAGTCACCATCTTGAAAGTTGGTACTCTTACATAACGATTCAAAATTTTCAGATCCAGAACTGGTCTGAATAAATTTTCTTTCTTTGGTACAATGAATAGGTTTGAATAAAACCCCAAACCTTGTTCCTGAGGAGGAACTGGCATGATTACCCCTGAAGGCTCCAGGTCTGAAACACACTTCAGAAAAGCCTGAGCTTTTACTGGATTTACAGGGATACGTGAGAGAAAAAATCTTCTCACAGGAGGTCTTACTTTGAATCCTATTCGATACCCTTGAGAGATAATGCTCTGAATCCAATGATTTTGGACAGATCTTATCCAAAAATACTTGAAAAACCTCAATCTGCCCCCTACCAGCTGAGCTGGAATGAGGGCCGCACCTTCATGCGGACTTAGGGGCTGACTTTGGTTTCCTAAATGGCTTGCATTTATTCCAATTTGAGGAAGGCTTCCAATTGGAAGCAGATTCCTTGGGAGGAGGATTGAGTTTTTGTTCCTTATTCTGACAAAAGGAATGAAAACGGTTAGAAGCCTTAGATTTACCCTTAGGTTTTTTGTCCTGAGGCAGAAAAAACTCATTTTCCTCCAGTGATAGTTGAAATAATATAATCCAACTGAGAACCAAATAAATTATTACCTTGGAAAGAAAGATATAGTAATCTAGATTTAGATGTCATATCAGCATTCCAAGATTTAAGCCACAAAGCTCTTCTAGCTAATACAGCTAAAGACATGGATCTAACATAAATTTTGATAATATCAAAAATGGCATCACAAATAAAATGATTAGCATGTTGCAGTAAGCGAGTAATGCTAGATATGTTAGGATCCGATTCTCGTTGCGCTAAATTCTCCAACCAAAAAGTTGAGGCAGCCGCAACATCAGCCAAAGAAATAGCAGGTCTGAGAAGATGACCTGAATATAAATAGGCCTTCCTTAGATAAGATTCAAGCTTCCTATCTAAAGGATCCTTAAAGGAAGTACTATCTTCCATAGGAATAGTGGTACGTTTAGCAAGAGTAGAAATAGCCCCATCAACTTTGGGGATTTTTTCCCAAAACGCTATAGATTTTGCTGGTAAAGAATACAATTTTTTAAACCTTGAAGAAGGAATAAAAGAAGTACCTGGCTTATTCCATTCCCTAGAAATCATATCAGAAATAGTCTCAGGAATAGGAAAAACCCCTGGGGAAACCACAGGAGGTTTAAAAACAGCATTTAAACGTTTATTAGACTGAACGTCAATAGGACTGGTTACCTCAATATCCAAAGTAATTAACACTTCTTTTAATAAAGAACGCATACACTCTATTTTAAATAAATAAGAAGATTTGTCAGTGTCAATGTCTGAGGAAGGATCTTCTGAATCAGATAGATCCCCATCAGAAGAGGATAAATTATTATGTTGTTGATCATTTGAAATTTTATCAGCTAAATGTTAAGTTTTAAAAGACCTTTTACGTTTATTAGAAGTTGGAAATGCAGACAAAGCCTTCAAAATAGAATCAGAAACAAATTCTTTAAAATTTACAGGTATATCATGCACATTAGAAGTTGAAGGAACTGCAACTGGCAATGTACTATTACTGATGGAAACACTATCTGCATGTAAAAGTTTATCATGACAACTATTACAAATGACTTTGGTGAAATAATTTCTACACTTTTACAACAAATGCACTTAGCTTTGGTAGAGCCGATGTCAGGCATAATGTTCCAGTAGAAACTTCTGAGACAGGATCAGATTGGGACATCTTGCTCAATGTAAGAGAAAAAACAACATATAAAGAAAAAATTATCTATTTCCTTACATGACAGTTTCAGGAATGGGAAAAAATGCAAAAGCATAGGCCTCTGATAGAGAAAAGCAAGAGGCAAACATCAATGGGGTATTGAAATAATGAAAAAAATAACAAAAATAACCAGAAATGACACACTTGCGTCACTAATGACGCCACCATGTGAAAGGTCTCGGCGTCACGCATGACGCCAGAAATTACGAAGTTGCGTCATAAACATATTTTTTCGCATCAAAAATATTTTCGTGCCAAGAATGACCCAATAATGTTTAGCATTTGATGCACCCGCGGGCCTAATACCCGCAATAGCAAGAAGTAGTCAACTGAAAAAAAAAGACTAAACCCCAGGTAAGAAAAAATTTCTTAAAATGTTTAAATTCCCCAAATATGAAACTGACAGTCTGCTGAAGGAAATATATGAACCTGACTCAAGGCAAATATAAGTGCAATACATATATTTAGAACTTTATATAAATGCATAACGTGCCAAACCATAGCTGAGGTGTCTTAAGTAATAAAAAACATACTTACCAAAAGACACCAATCCACATATAGCAGATAGCCAAACCAGTACTAAAACAGTTATTAGTAGAGGTAATGGTAAATTGAGAGTATATCGTCGATCTGAAAAGGGAGGTAGGAGATGAATCTCTACGACCGATAACAGAGAACCTATGAAATAGACCCCATTAGGGAAATCATCATATTCAAATAAGTGATACTCCCTTTGCTGCCCTCTGACATTCGCTGTACTCTGAGAGGAATCGGGCTTCAACAATGCTGAGAAGTGCATATCAACGTAGAAATCTTAGCACAAACTTACTTCACCACCTCCATAGGAGACAACATTTGTAAAACTGAATTGTGGGTGTGGTGAGGGGTGTATTTATAGGCATTTTGAGGTTTGGGAAACTTTGCCCCTCCTGGTAGGATTGTATATCCCATATGTCACTAGCTCATGGACTCTTGCCAATTACATGAAAGAAACAGTCATCTAAAGCAACGGGTGGAGGCCCCGCATATAGGGCAGAACTTCTGGACTATGAACAGATGCTGTATGCCAGGATGGATGATGCTGTCATGGTGGGACTTGATGTTCTATCAGATACCATGGATTTCAGAGGTAAATATATAATTGCTTGCTGTTAAAGGAATAGTCTAGTCAAAAATAAACTTTCATGATTCAGAAAGAGCATACCATTTTAAGCAACTTTCTAATTTACTCCTATTATGAGTTTTTCTTTGTTCTCTTGGAATCTTTATTTAAAAAAGCTGGAATTTAAGCTTAGAAGCCGGCCCATTTTTGGTTCAGGACCTGGGTAGCGCTTGTTGATTGGATGGCTACATTTAGACACCAATCAGCAAGCACTACCCAGGTTCTGCACCAAAAATGGTCCGGCTTCTAAGCTTACATTCTTTCTTTTTAAAATAATGGTACCAAAGAGGACAAAGAAAAAATGATAATAGGAGTAAATTAGAAAGTTGCTTAAGATTTCATGCTCTATCTGAATCATGAAAGTTTAATTTTGACTATATTATCCCTTTAACATGTTTTTTGTATATTCCTTTTTGAGTTTATGTTTTTTTATTTTTTTAGATTTTATTTATATGTACTTAGAACAACATGAAGAGGCGTTGGAAACAGAATTAGAAAATGCCCAGGTGGACCAACCATCCGAGTCTGAGTTGACTTCTCAACAGCAACAACCCTCAACATCATGTGATATAACATGCAGAGATGAAACTGTCAGTAAGTATAGTAGTAAAATGTATATATCATTTGTATAAATGAAAAGAATGGACAATAAATTGTAATTAATTTGTATCATACTCTAAAAATAGATTATTTTGCTGCCCCAATAATGAAAAATATGTTTGTCTACAGCAGATATTTTTTATTGAATGTCTATTAACATGTATATTAATATCAATGTATTTATTGTTACTGGTGTAAGGGGAATACTGCAGACAATGCAGGATTCATCAATTACATTATTTGTTGGTAAGTATTGACTTTTTTTTTTATCCAAAAAAATTTATATAAAATTTTTATTTATTTACATTCATAGATGAAATAAAAATAAATTTAGAACCACTTGTGGAGGACTCAGTTTGTCCAGAGGATGCTGATGAAACCCAAATAGAGGGAATAACTCAAACACAACTTGAGACACCACGAGTAGAAGAATCTGAATGTGAGGAAGAGATTGAGGATGCCCAACAATCTCAAATAGATCAACCAGAGAGACCTAATGAAGTTGAAAGATTGACAGATATGGCATTGTCTTTTTGCAATGAACAGAATGATTTTTTTAAGGAAATGATTGAATTACAAAAATAAAGAAATAATTTACTTACAGAACAGTTACATTTTCAAAAGCAGTATTATATGAAAAAGTTAGAATTCATGAATAGGTGACATCCAGAATAATAATTGTATAACCAATTTACTGCACTTTAAATTATAACCTTTGTTTATGTTTATTAGAGTTTACTGTTTTAATGTTGCTATTGTATTTAATAAAGTTTTGATAAATTATGAAATAACGTTTTTTTAATTCAAAATGTAAATAACACAACTAAAGGTTTATGTAACAAAGTATTTATTTTTTATTCAAAAATACAAAAAACATATATATATATATATATATATATATATATATATATAACACAACTCAACTTTAGTAACAAACTATATAATTCTTATTAACAATCAAATAGAAATATGTATACATATATATATGTATATATATATATATATATATATATACACATAAATATATATATATATATATATATATATATATATATATACAGATCTATCTATTTAAAAGATCAAACAAAAAACAATAGAAAAAAAAGATATTTATTATTTGAATCCAAATCGAAAATTTCCTGAAAAAGAATAAAAAGGTTGTAATTAATAATATTTAGAAAACAATATTAACATGTTATTACAGTTTTATATAGACTTACATCTAAAAAAAAATTCCAATAATTTCCAAATGATTTTCGACTCCAGCTCTAGTGATATGTCTTATGACAATTTCCTGTGGAAGATAAACATCTTCAGGCACAACCTCCAGACATACCTCATCTAGATTTCCTTGGGCACTAGCAATATTATGCATTATGCATGACACCAGAATTATATTGTTACATTTCTCAGGGGAATATTGTAGATCACCACCAGAACGGTCTAAAACTCGAAATCTAATTTTTAGCACCCAAAATTTTCGCTCAATTGCACTCCTTGTTGACCTGTGAGCTTTGTTAAACTTGATTTCAGAGCGTGTATGAGGAATTGGTACAGGGGTCAAGAGCCAGGGCCTACAGGGTTACCCGCTGTCACCTACAAAAATAATGAAATTGAAAATTACATATGTATGTAACTACATGCTTATCTAGTTAAATAATAGGTTCAACAATGTCAATTTGATAATTAAACAAAATGGTCATTAATATAAATATAAAAATTTTAATATTCACCTAATAGCCAACCGTGTGGCATGTCTCCACGTCCAAATTCTGTAAATAAAGCCGACTGCTTTAATATGTGAAAATCGTGGCATGACCTGGAAATCCAGATCTTACTGCCCAAAATCAAAGGTTGGCATCACACACTGCCTGAACATTGAGAGAGTGGAAGTGTTTTCAATTTCTATACTGCTCCTCCTTGAAGCAGGTGGTCGAAGTGCAATATGTGTGCAAAGCACATTTGGAATGCCTGCAACTTGATAAAAAACAGCTTTTATTTGGTGCCATTCATGGACATTCCTTGGCACATATATAAATTTATTTAGATGCTTCCAAATAGCTTTTAAAACAGTCCTCAAATGTCTGCAAAAAGAAGGCTGGCTGATGCCTACCACTGTACTGGACACAGCCTGAAATGACCCTGTAGCCAGGAAATGCAAAACTGCCAATAACTTGAGCATTCCAGGTATTGCCCTTGTTCTTCTGGTCTGTGGCTCTAGATCATTCTGTATTAGAACATATAGATTGTCTATGCTCTCCCTGTTTATGCAAAATCTTTTTTTTATCTGGTAATCAGATAATGCCTGTAGTCCACAATGGGGTAGAAAAACTCGGGGAACTCTTTGCCGTCTACTTATTGGCAAAATCTGTTCATTTGGATGACTTTCATGGCCCCTTGCTAAAGAAATAGCAGACAAAATCAGGAAATAATCCATCTTCTGGCGCTGAAAATATGGAGTAAATTGAATGTTCTCCTATCTCTTTAGGGAGAACATTAGTAGTCGTATTAGTAGGAGAACTTTAGGTTCTCCAATGGCGCTAAATAATGATAAATATATATTTTGGAGAGAAGTAGGTCGTATTG